>NC_087212.1:79667220-79684720 GCF_015104395.2 Macrobrachium nipponense | reverse complement strand
ATATCATCCAGGAATAGGATCAATATATTATACACTGATCTGCCATTTCAAACAATTCTCTAAATAAGGAAAATTGTTTGTACTCGTAAAATTATGGCAAAACCATTGGATTACCGGCGCATATTTCACACGTTCATGTCATGCTTGGTCAGTGGGCCCTTCCTAAAATCTGATACCCGTAAAAGTAAGCATTACAGAAAAGAATGGACACAGGTAAAATAAATATAGTGCGCGTTAACACACACACACACAAACACAGGGGTGATGTCAATGTGCAACAGGCTGGGAAGATCCACACTTTGTAAACAACACCTTGAATGTATGATGACATATACAGTAGTTACAATAACATTAGCATTTTATTTTATGGAATTGGCAATATTTTTTTTATGTTTTTGTTGTAGATATATCAAAATTATTATATCAGTGAGCTCTCTAGTAAGGAGATATTTCAGGAAACTAAGAAATATTTAATTAGTAATTTCATAAGTGGCATCTTTCATGTTTGGTTGTCGGGAAGTGCGTTTTCCATTTCTCAGGGAAATGAATGCAGCCGAGTTAGAGCACAGAGACTGATATTATTTTACAAATATTACTTCAAAATTCGATGATATGAGAGCGATATCAGACCATTCATGAAAAATGATAATCGCCGATAAATATGTGTTAAGGGGGAAACATATCTGAAAAGGAAAAATAGAATATTAGAGTTTTATGAAGCAGAAATTGCCAGGGAAAGTCCATTCTAACAAAGGTTTTCCGTGCATTATGGGAAATCCTTACCATTCCTCCGTGAAAAGTTTTCATATTAGGCCAACAAAACTGAGCCTAAAGATAGGAAAAGTATTTATCTTTTCATTGATACCATTATCAAGATTCTTTTCAAACTATAATGCAGACAATGTGGGGTTTTTTCAAACTTTAGCAATAACAGTAGGCGACCTCCCAAATATCACTGGGTACCTGGAGTGACAGCTACTGTCGTCTCGCTGAGGCAGGAGTGGAAAGTGTTAATGGCATAAAAGTGACGAGGAGGACTTTGAAGAATATATGATAGTAGCTATCATCTAGTCTTTAGAGATTGTAACATTCCGTGGAATGGCGGTGACTTACAAGGAGTGTTATTTGAAATAACAAAATAAAGTATCTCAAATCCTTTTAGACAGGGATAAATTTCGCCATATGTCTTCGGCGAAGTATGTCGGTTCATTTCACTTTCCATTTACCTTAATGAATGATAGTATGAGCCTGTATATATATATATATATAATATATATAATATATATATATATATATATATATATATATATATATATATATATACATATATATATATATATATATATATATATATATATATATATATAATATATAACTTCCGGAGCAACAACTGGAAGAACAATCCAAGGCGGGTCAGGGAAAGGCACTATCCATATGAATTTTATTAAAATACACGCAGGCGTTTCACAACTCCTCATAGCTGCATTTTCTAGGCTGCAAACAAGCGAACATGACAATCGATAAACTAATAAAATCCGATTTACGAATTACAATTAAGTTAAAGCATTGAAAAATAATTACTAAAACATTTACTTAAAGAACAAGCAAGTGGCTGGTGACAATCTACCCAGAAGGAAGTTAAAAACAAACTACTGTATTCCAGTAAAACCAACCCCAGGCCCCTCTAACCCTACGCCCATTACAGGAGACGAGAAATTACCTTACACAACTCAAAATGACCCAACATTTTGCGGCTATGATAATAAATAAATTTTTAGATTGTGTTTATAGGCAATATAGCGAACACTAATAAGCAAATTGATCTAAACCTACCTTGTTACAATTACCATACACTTGAAAATATTGTTCTGCCGTCGAAGATTTTGCAATACAGTTGTCGTGTAGAGTAACAACGAAAGAGAGAGAGAAAAAAACAATGATAAACATATAGACAGAGAAAAGCAGCTCGACAAGACCATCAGGCAATAAACATTTGTGTAGATGACGTTTGGGATTTTAACGGTGGTACGGTCAGTTTCATAATAATGGATTCCAGTATTGTTAAATCGTTTTCTTTTTGTTACTGTCCTATTATCGAAAAATAATTATTGTCTATAAAAGTTTTACATATTTTTGAATGGTTTCTGATATTAGATTGTTCAGGGCTGGACAATCTGCTCCCAGTTCTGAAGCTGACCCCTCTGTGAGCATCAATGCGCACTCACAACAGCCTCTTCGTACATCCGACATAGATCCCCTGAGTACACCTGGGGCACTTGTACTTATATATAACGTTGGATGTAAACAAAGGACTGAGTTTGTCTTTGAAACTGAAGAGAGAGCCAACTGTTCGGGGATTCTTCGGAATAAGTTTCAGGTTGAGGGCCGGTAATTCCTTTAGAAATTTCTTTCTGAAAGTTTCATCTTGTATGTAGGGGAACACGTACAAGATCATTTTAGGGACAGTATAATATAGAGGAGGTGGCGTCATCTTCTTATTCAACATAATATTTACCTATCTGAAGAATAGTTTTGATGGAAAACAGTTGTTCCTAAAACAGTTTGAAACAGTTGTTATTTTTTCATGAAAAGTCAGCCAATTAGATGACAGAGTAAAAGCCCTGTGGAGGAGGGTAGAAACAGCGTTTAATTTAAAACTGAAATAACACGAGCTATGAAAATTCAAACCCAAACCCGTAAAGGTACCTTTATTATATATACCATTATCCTACTGAGTTCCTGGAAACAAGAACGTCCAAAAATGGGAGTTTACTGTTAGATTCTTTTTCTAGCGTAAATTGTAATGCAAAAAGAGTCTACATTAAAATCTTGTTTAAATTAGACAAACGTGTCATCAACATAACGTTTATAAAATAAAGGGAGGAAGGATAAGGGCAGGTGTCCATAATGTGCTCTTCCAAAGAGTTCATAAAAAAAAGAATCAATGACACGGTCTATGGACATAAAACGAAAGTATTTGAATCCCTCACTTTTTTAATTCTTATTATTTTCACTCGACTTTTTAACAAGACCATTAATATCTTCTTTTGGTGTATTATTATTAGACATGATAAGAAGTTAAAGAGTTTGGGTGTTACTATTCCTGTTTTCAATAAAAACATAAATTCCGTCCTCAACCTGTCAAATAAAGCACTGTCGAAGAAGGAGGAATATCTTCTCTATTTGGGACTGGACTTCTGTCTCCCAAATTTTAAACCTAATTACCAACAATTTTTTCTCCCTATAGAATCAGTGTTCCACAAGATTATTGACCTTCTTTTTAGCACTAATATAGATAGACTGTCTTGGAATATATATACATACATGTATTATATTATATATATATATATATATATATATTTATATATATATATATATATATATATATATATATATATATATCTATATATATATATATATATATATATATATATATATATATATTCTCTATATTATATATATATATATTTTATATATAATATATATATATTATATATATACTATATATTAAATATATATTATATTATATATTTATATTTATTAATCTATAGATATATATAGAGATATATATATATATATATATTATTATATATATTATATATGTATATATATATATAATTATATATATATATATATATATATATATATATATATATAATTATATTATATATTTATTATATATTATAATATATTATATATAATCATTATATATATATAAGTATAATATATATATATTTATATATTATATATATATAATATATATATATATATATAATATAATATATATAATAATATATATATATATTATATTATATATATATTATATATATAATATATATATATATACATATATGTAACAAGATATGAATCTCGTTTTTTATTTGGTATACGTGAAACCAAAGCAGTAGGCAAACTGATACACAATCTCTCTCTCTCTCTCCCTCTCGTTCCAAGCGATCTCTCTCTCTCTCGACAACCTCTCTCTCTCTCTCTCTCCCTCTCCATTCTGACAGGTAATCAAAATGAGTGTCAAAGTTATATAAAAAATAAATGTTTATTTAACAATGTAAAGATAATAATCCAAGTCTCACAGACTAACTACTCAGTTAACCCCCCAGTATTTAAAATGTCTTAATCAGTAATTTGTCACACCAATTATCTCTCCTCGCTTACGGTACTCTCGGTCCCCCCCTAGGACACTTAGTTCCCTCGCCAGAATCATCTGTTAGAAAGACACGAGAAACACACTCGTTAGAATACATAAGTTTAAAGACAAAGATAACAGCTTAAATGAAATATGACATTTTACAAGCAATCAACAAGCCACCCTTTTGGCTAAAGTAATTCAACACTTACCCATTCCCAGGCCAGAATATCACTCACAGTTTAAAAACACTTTGGCACTCACTATCGTGGCTCTGCCTTCCTCCCACGGATCTCTCTGCAACTCTTCCCATAGACTCGGCTAATGATGCTGTTAAGAAAAGAAGAGGCGCACACGTACATATGAATGCACACTTCGACAACGCCTCACGTTACTGGCTACAACCAGTTTCTAAAGGCATTTGAACAAGGGCCCATGAACTGATGAACGTTGACCTGCTTAACTATGCACTTTTCGTATCATGCCATCCCTTTAATGATTTATCAGCTTTATCAGGCCATTGCTTCGGACTCTTGTCTCTATGGGAAGTTAAAAGTGAACAGTCTTCACATTCCAAGAAATGTCACAACGAACATATTAAATATATTATTAGTTATAACCCCTAGGACTCACATATACATATATGAGTATGGGTGTTTGTGTTTGTTTATTTTATGTATATGAAACAGAATATATTCTTGTAAAAGTGTAAAATATGGAAATAAACTACTGCTTACAAATTCATATATATATGCAAGGTGTTGTTCCCTTTGAACGAATACCAAGTTTGTTATCTAGCGAAACATCCCTTAAGCGATCGCCGGTGGGTAAAGAAGTGATTTAAATAAGATGCATCTTTTATCTTTAGTTTATTTTCTATCTTCTGTACAAAAATTTAAAGTGAAGTCCACTCAGTGACCCGCGCTTCTATTGTGACTGTGAGCGACAAACACCTCTAGCTCCAGAACGCAAACGTACAAACTACTATGCATTTCAGTGCTATGTCTAATCGATTTTCGTCGATAAAATCTTACCAGAGTATATGGTATGGCTCGCATTTTGGAAATACCTATTTGAAACCACGGCCTAATCAGCAAAAATATGCAGTAATGTCTAATGTGGCTAATTAAGGTACTTATCAGAGTAAAGCAAAGAAATGTAAATGGAAACTTAGCTAAATTTAGTAGGCACCCAGAGAGAGGCTAGTTGTGACATAAACTATAACATCAGACGTAATAGCAGGGTTCCAAGTAGCATGAATCACAAATATTTAACACTTTTAGAATAAGCATCAAAGGAAAGGCTAGGGAAATCACTGTGGAGAATGATGATAATATTACGGTTTCCATTGGTGATACCACGGTAATGAATAAGAATTTGGTATATATACATATGACAATATTATAGCAAGGGGATTTAGTAAATATACATATAGTAATATCACTATTTTCATTTTATAGTTTTATGTTGACTTTAGAAATAAATTTTTTAAATCATTTCTTATCATGCTGTTTCATGTATGTATTTTGTATATTCCATGTATATGGACCTGAGCTAAAATAAATTATATTATTTTTATTATTATTACTATTATCATTATTATTATTATTTTTTTTTTTTTTTACTCTATCACAGTCTTCCAATTCGACTGAGTGGTATATATAGTGTGGGGTTCCGGGTTGCATCCTGCCTCCTTAGGAGTCCATCACTTTTCTTACTATGTACACCGTTTCTAGGATCACACTCTTCTGCATGAGTCCTGGAGCTACTTCAGCCTCTAGTTTTTCTAGATTCCTTATCTAGTTTTTCTAGATTCCTTATCAGGGATCTTGGGATTGTGCCTAGTGCTCCAGTGATTATGGGTACGATTTCCACTGGCATATCCCATATCCTTCTTATTTCTATTTTCAGATCTTGATACTTATCCATTTTTTCTCTCTTTCTCTTCAACTCTGGTGTCCCATGGTATTGCTATATCCATGAGTGATACTTTCTTCTTGATTTTGTCAATCAACGTAACGTCTGGTCTATTTGCACGTATCACCCTATCTGTTCTGATACCATAGTCCCATGGTTCTGTGCAAGTGCCGGACATTCACTCGCTATGTGGTTTATGGTTTCATTTTTCGTATTGCACTTCCTACATATGGGAGAGATGTTATTTCCGTCTATCGTTCTTTGAACATATCTAGTTCTTAGGGCCTGATCTTGTGCCGCTGTTATCATTCCTTCAGTTTCCTTCTTTAGCTCTCCCCTCTGTAGCCATTGCCATGTGTCATCGCTGGCTAGTTCTTTAGTCTGTCTCATGTATTGTCCGTGCATTGGTTTGTTGTGCCAGTCCTCTGTTCTGTTTGTCATTCTCCTGTCTCTGTATATTTCTGGGTCTTTGTCTACTTTTATTAGTCCTTCTTCCCATGCACTCTTTAGTCACTCGTCTTCACTGGTTTTCAGATATTGCCCCAGTGCTCTGTTCTCGATGTTGACGCAGTCCTCTATACTTAGTAGTCCTCTCCCTCCTTCCTTTCGTGTTATGTATAGTCTGTCTGTATTTGCTCTTGGGTGCAGTGCTTTGTGTATTGTCATATGTTTCCTGGTTTTCTGATCTATGCTGCGGAGTTCTGCCTTCGTCCATTCCACTATTCCTGCCCTGTATCTGATTACTGGGACTGCCCCTGTGTTTATGGCTCTTATCATATTTACGGCATTGAGTTTGACTTGAGTATCGCCTTGAGTCTCTGCATATATTCTTTCCTGATTGTGTCCTTCATCTCTTGGTGTTTTATATCCCCTCCTTCCATTATTCCCAGGTATTTGTATCCAGTCTCATCTATGTGTTTGATGTTGCTCCCATCTGGTAGCTTTATCCCTTCAGTTCTTGTTACTTTGCCCTTCTGTATGTGGACTAAGGCGCATTTTTCTATTCCAAACTCCATCCTGATGTCCCCAGATACAGTCCTTACAGTCTGGATTAGGGTATCTATTTCCTTGATGCTCTTACCATACAGCTTGATGTCGTCCATGAACATCAGATGGTTAATTCTGTTGCCTCTTTTCTTGAGTTGGTACCCGGCATCCATCTTCTGCAGTACTTTTGTCATGGGAATCATGGCTACTACGAAGAATAGTGGGGACAATGAGTCTCCCTGGAAGATCCCTCTCCTGATATTAGCCTCTGCTAGTCTTATTCCAGAGCTTGTAAGTATTGTTTTCCAGTTGCGCATTGTATTTTTGAGGAAGCTGATGGTGTTTTCCTCTGCCTCATATATTTTCAGGCATTCTATTGGCCATGTGTGTGGTATCATGTCGAAGGCTTTCTTATAGTCTATCCATGCCATGCTTAGGTTGGTTTTCCTTCTCCTACTGTTCTTCATTACCATTTTGTCTATCAGGAGCTGGTCATTTGTGCCCCTACACTTCCTTCTGCAGCCTTTCTGTTGGTGGGGGATGGTGTTTGTCTCCTCTAGGTAGTTGTATAGCCTTTCACTGATGATACCTATTAGTAACTTCCACATTATTGGTAGGCAGGTGATAGGCCTGTAGTTACTGGCTATATTTCCCTTACTCTTGTCTTTTTGTACTAAGGATGTCCTTCCTGTGGTCATCCATTTAGGTGCATGGTGATTTGAGATACAATGCTGGAGTTGTTCTGCTATTCGTGGGTGTAGGGCCTTGAAGTTTTTGAGTCAGTATTCATGGACTTCATCGGGACCTGGGGCTTTCCAGTTTGGCATTTTCTTTAGTTGGTGTCTGACTGTATCTGTCGTGATCTCTGTGAATCTTTGTTTTATTCTCCCTGTTTCTTCTTCCTTGACTTCCTGGAGCCATGTTGCATGTTTGTTGTGTGATACCGGATTGCTCCATATGTTTTCCCAGAGTCTCTTACTTGGTTCAGCTTCAGGAATTTCTTGGTGGTTGTCTTCCCCTCTTAGTTGGCTGTATAGTCTTTTCTGGTTAGTTCCGAATAGTTTGTTCTGTTGGTATCCCTTATTCCTGTTCATGTACCGTTGGATCTTATGTGCTTTGGCCTTAAGCCTCTGTTTTACATCTTCTATTGTGTTGTTTAGTCCCCTCTCTTGTACTTTGTATTTCTCGTTGAGTTCCTCCCTTGTTTTCTTGCTTCTTAGCCTTTTTTCTTCCATCTCTTTCAGTTTACTCAAGTCAGATCTCATCACCCTGATTTGCTTTTCCAGGCACCTTTTCCAAGGAGGTTGGTGTTTTGGTTTCTGTTGGGTTGGTTGTGCTGGTTGTGTTGGTGCTCGTATCCCCATCAGTTCTGCTACTAATCTTGCTCCTGCATATACCAAGTTATTTGTTTCTGTGATACTGGTGGTGTGTATTATGCCTATTATTTCATTGACCTCACTTGTTTTCTCCCTTAATTTCTTGGTGTTGTAGGCTTTCATGGAGGGGATCTTTGTTCTCTCTGTATCTGGTTCCATCCATTGTCTAATCTTTTCTACCCATTCCGTCCTCTCTGTTACTTCGGCGGTGTTACTTCGTATGTCGTTGTTTGATACCTCATCATCCCTGTCGTCTTCTGTGGCATCGTCTCTCAGTTGGTTTTTGTGTAATTCGTTGTCCTGTGACATTTCCCTTACCAGTTCTTCTCTTTCTGTTGGGGAGAGCCAGTTCTTTTTCTTTATGTTTCTTACTTGGTCTGCCAGCCTCTGTTCTGTTTGGGGGGTGTTATTCCTCTCATTCCAGATGTTGACCAACCTTCTTCTATCCTCTCTCTGTTGGGTTGCTTCTGATGTAGCATCTCCATATTTCCTTATTTTCTTCTCTTGTCCATTTCTTCCTTTGGTTTGCTTCTGTAGCTCCAATCTCAGGCTGTTGGTTACTGTCGGTGTGGTGGTCAGTTGCTGGATGACGACCTCCAAGTACCTGACCGTCTTCCCCTTCAATTGGGTTGAATACCAGGCAGCCGGACAAAGCTCCTCTGTTGCCAGAGGTTCCATTTACGTCGTTGTCGTTTATTCCTTCATTTCTTTTCATCATTGCTGAGGTTTGCTATTTAACCCATAGCTGGACCCTACCCCATCAGGGATAGGTACTCATTTACAGCTGAGTAGACTGAGGAAATTATGATAAAGATTCTTTCCCAAGGAATCAAAGCCGAGGAGAGCGGTCACCCATCCAACAACTGCCACGGCGCCACATATTATTATTATTATTATTATTATTATTATTATTATTATTATTATTATTATTATTATTATTATTATAGCAGTTATAACACTATTTCTATTTACCTTTTGATAATTGGCTATACAAGACTTTTGGAATTGGTGAAATACAATAATATTGAAACGAAAATACGATCATTTAAAGGTGGTTAGTACGACATCTTGCCCTCATGTACCTGGTAACCTCACCTAATAGTAAACACCACCGACAACAGGGTGAGGGCAGCCGATCGTCATTGGTCAAAGCCAGGGTATACGTGAATGCTGCTTCAACCATGACAAGCCCATCAAATTGTCCTCATTGCTTCAAGACTTCTTTCGCGTTGCATGTTTTTTGCAGTATGCAACAAAGAAAGAATCCTATGCATCATATCTAATTATTAACGGGTAAATGGTTGATAAGGCGATATACAAACACCCAACGATTTAGACTAGAGGACAAAGGTCACCTTTATGGAGATTATACTAGAATAACGAGTATGAAAAAGTTATATGAAAATATTTTGTTTATATCAAAGTGTTTCTAACTTTTCAGACCAATAATAAGCAATGGCCGAATTTGATTGACTAATAAACTGTCTCACTGATTAGCTGCAACGACCATTTTTAACAACTTGCTTATTCTACTGACCTTACACACACACACGCACACAAACACACTCACACACACACACACACACACACACACACACACACACACACACACACACACACACACACACATATATATATATATATATATATATATATATATATATATATATATATATATATATATATATATATATATTATAAATTTCATTTATGCATTAAGTGTATACGCATTTATGAATGTACCATATATGTCTATATATGTGTATGTATACGGCATATGTATTTATGTGTTCTATCACCTTCTTCCCCGATGTCGAAATATGAATAATAACAGTAAGGAATATTAATGTAATCATTATCATTATGATTAATAATATCATTATCAACACTTTATGTGACTGTATGCATAGGAAAAACAAAGTATGTTAAATAATGCATTTTTATTCATTGGCTAAATACTGGTCTTTATCCACATAGACCCTAAGACCGGTTGTCAAATTTCGTAGGCATCAGAACGATACTTCACATATCCTTGAAACTGCAGGGCAACAATGGTTTTCACAGTGACTGTTTAGGACTTCTGCATATTTCAGATCAACAGAAACTTGGAATACGCCTTGGGACTGTATTACAAAATTAATATTCTCATTTAATGTTCATTCTTTAATTGTACTCTACTTGGGAGTTTGAATGTGTGAAACAATAAAAGAATTCCATATACTACTACTACCAACATCTGAGTCTTCATTCATAAAGCATATGGGTGGGGCATCTATTGACGTACGTCACTACAGTATCAATGAGTGGGAGTGTCTTTAGTAATGACGATATACTAGCCTCTACGTACGAGCCTCCTAGATTTAGCTAAGTTTCTCTTTAAATTTCTTTAGTTCACTCTGATAAGGGCCCCACTTATCCAAATTAGACACCTCTGCATATTTTTGCCAATTAGGCTGTGGCGTCAAATAGCTATTTCCAAAATACGATCCACATCTGATTTTTGGTGAGATTTTATCGACGAAAATCAATTAGACACAGCCCTGAAATGCACAATAACTTACTAACAGAAATACATGAATTTGAATCAAGATGTATTAAACACAAATGACATTAATATGTGCCTTGAAAATTATTAAAGAGTTAACCCCTACTCATGAAATATATGAACTTGGGTTAATTTACGGTAAATATAGTAATACTATTGTTCACCTAACTAACAACATTACAGCTCACACGACCTCGCTACGGCTTGTTTAGTCTTTCGTGTCTGCTGACATAATTACAACCTCAGCGACTGCCTCGTAACAATTCAACTATGACTTCCCTCTCTCTCCAATCTCTTCATCTTTACACTCATAGTTAATATTATATGTTGATACATATTGCTCTGCCACGCCATCGTTTGCCCCTGCAAACAGCTTATACAATCAAAATGGTTGACAGGCGATTTCAATATCAAACAAATTTGACGGACAGTCCAGGATGAAGCCTGTGATTATGTATTTAGGGTCATGTGGAATGTGATAAAAAGAACAAAAATTCATTAACATGATAGTTAGGGATTTGCCATTGCTATATACTTTGCAAACATCCATTACTAACTATGATATATCTATCATATATTATGTATATAACATATATATAATATATATATATATTATATATATATATATGTTATTATATATATATATTCGTATATATATATATATATAATATCTATATATATATATATAATATATATATATAATTATATATATATTATATATATATATATATATGTATATATATATATATATATATATATATAGATATATATATATATGTGTGTGTGTGTGTGTGTGTGTGTGTGTGTGTGTGTGTGTGTCTGTGTGACAATTGTTAATTACATCCATCCTAAGTGGTCATACCATTAATTAGATCAGATAACATTAGATATATACTAAATTGCGTGCCTATGATATCCATATGTATAGTATTCATTATAAAGTCATTGTAAGTTCATGATATTTTCTCCTGGTACTTTTAAGTTTTTATGCATTTTTTTTTATTTGTGTAAGATATATTTAATCTTCATTATTTTTAGACTTCCAGTACTATATTCGAAATTCCATTCACTTATACATCACTGTTCATTCAAGTCTCAGAGTTCTTCATCTCTGCTCGGAAGAACTCTAACCTCGTGTGGCCATTCCGAGTTAATTAAGCAAACCTCAGAATAGGTCGGCTAAAAGAGCAACTCGTTCGAGCAGGATATTCAGACTGTTCAGCTTTTCGGACCAACTTCAAATTACTATGCTTGTACCTCCTTATATGTAAACCAACCGACGAATGACGTAACAAGTGTGAAGATTCCTGAAATGAGTACCAAAATGTCCAAACGAACGCCACACTCTTTAAATTAAAGGACTGGTTCCCTGACATCTGATATGTTTTTCAGTCCACTATCAAATACTGTCATCCTGAGTGTGACGTTGTCGAAATCCCATGTGGAGTTCATGAGGAAGTATAGACCACGTGTTAATGTAGTTACTCCTGTATGATTAAAATTCTTAGATGTCATATTGCATCCATCCACTAGAAGACCAAGTTGAGCTCATGGTACGGCGCCACCTGGACAAGTTATCTGAAACCCATCTTGCTCATAGAGTAACATTGGTCCATTAGTAAGCCTGAGTCTATGTCTTTCTTATAATGATGGTAACCGACGAGGCAACAATCTACATCCTTCGTAAAATTCCAATTTAGAACTAATTAAAGCAGACATGATTGATTGGATAAGTCTTGGAAAGCAAATGATTCTACTGAGCAGATCTAGAATTCAAAGAAGTGATGCAGTTCAAATTCATGTTATCTCTATATACAACTTAGTATATGTTCTGAGACCTAGACAACAATACAAATACCTTATAGCCTGATATCTGAGGAATTATGGAAGCCCCAAACTTAAGAAGGAAAGGTTGTAAGACATAAGACTCTCTTGGATTGGAAGGATTAAAAGGAATAGATATTGAAATTTTACCTTTTCGTCCCACTTAGAGATTAAACTATAATAAAATTCTAGTCTGTGTGGTTCTACTAACGGTTTCCAACCCATTCTATCTCGAGTATTATAAACAATCTGCATCAAGTCCTTTATTGGCATCAAATGGAGTGATAAAAATCATTTGACTGCTAAAGTTATGGCCTCTTTGTAATCTTTAGTCTTTTCCTCAAAGTTTAAGATATTATCATATAACTGCAAAATATGTGCATAATAATTATAAGATAAAGTTGTGACCAATATCTGAGTTTCGCCCATTTATTGTAAAGGGCTTGCAGCTTATAATGAAGAAATATACATCCTTCATAGTTAACCTGTAAGATACAGATATGTTGTAAAATCATAATCACATCTAAACTGATAATTTGCATAATGCAAAAATAATTAGAATGGATAAATACATATGTTGTAATGGATATATAAATTATTAATGTTACCTGAAACATAATTCATTGCCCATATATTATGCATGAACTTGAGAGACATTAACTATACGTTCGTCACTTGGGTTACTCAAATTCCTAACTTTCAACCTGTTGGCTATCAACAATTTCAGAACCTGAAATGGGCCATTGAATATTGGAGTTACCTTATCATTTAAATCTTTACTTGCCTAAACTTTTACATAGACTCTGTATCCAACTACATAAGGTTTATAAGATCTAGCCGTTTTATCATGATCTGTTTTCATGATAATATTTGCTTCTGATAACTGTTTGAATAGTAAATCCAACCTAACATGAATTACATCAATTGCATTTCTTAATGGGTCATGTATAGACTTTGTGGAATTGAACACGTGAAAAGGCGACCTCATCCTTGCACCATAAACAGCTTTATAAGGGTACATTTTAATAGATAAGTGATAAGCAGTATTATATGTGTATGCTAATGTTAGAATTGCCAGATGCCAGTTAGGATCCATGCCACCTATGGTAACCTTAAGGACATCTGTTATTTTCCAGTTCACCCTTTCTACCAAACCATTGGATTCTGGGTGACAGCTAAAATATTAATTTTTTTTTTCTTTATATCTAGGAATGAACACAGTGCTACTGAGAAAGCATTATTGAACTTTCCACCTGAGTCAGATATTAAAACGTTAGGTATACCATGTCGGCATATTAAACCATCATAAAAGACCCTCGCACATTCTTGTGCAGTTTTAGTTTTCATAGAAACCTGTTGATAAATCTATGTGCACCCCTTCAAATGGTTTCTGCGGTACAGGATAAGTACCTAAGATAATGGTTTCTTAACATAACCTTCATTGTTATATCATACCTCGCAAGATTTGATCTATTTATAGCTATCCACAGACTTTATAGTCCAATAAAACATGTTTCTTGATTTTTCTAGCATATTAGAGAAACCAGGATGTGCATTCGGCTTATTTGCATGCAACCATTTTACCACGACAAGGAGAAGTTTTCCAGGAATGACTACCTGATTTGATTTAATATGAAATGTATTTCTAGTCTTCCTTGGAACGTTCCGACATAAAATATTCTGTTACACACTTTTCATATCCCTTTGCATTCACATATCCCTATAGAGATTCTATTATTTTAATAAGTTTTTCAAATTGCATTTGTTCTCTTTAAAGGTCGTCAATGGATTCTGATATGCTTTGATTCCTATTGGGAATTTAAACATCTATGCCATTAGCATTAGAGACACCACCAACCTGCAATGTCAATAAATTGTCACTAATATGTGTTTGAGATGGCACTGGATTCCTGGGTAATGCACCACCAATTATATGAGTTTTACAGGAACATATCTGGTTTAGCACCAAAATCCTTTATTATCATATGCCACCTTTTCCTTTTGGAACTAAAGTTAAACTTTTAAAAGAAATCACATAGTGGTTTGTGATCTGTTAAAACATTAACCTCATAGCCATATAAGATATATTTAGGGTTACATAAAGAGTTTACAGTGGCTGAGGCTTCTTTATCCATAATTGCATATTTATTCTCAGCTGGTTTCATCTTCCTTGAGTAATATGCTATGGGGTGTAATTTATCATTTTTCCATTGCAACAGGACACCACTTACCCCATAATCAGCTACGTCAGTAGCAATATAAAATGGTTTGCTATAATCAGGACAAATCAATATTGGTGAGGATAGTAATTTCTCTTTTAGCTTTTAGTGTTAAAAGCTGACTGCTGTTGGATTTGACAAATCAGCCAGAGGTCTTGTAATTACTGAATGATTTATATACGAACTGTTAATAATAACTGTACATGTCTAGAAACTGTTGAACACCTTTATGAGGTGAATGTTGGGAATTTTTCTATAGCTGTAGCCTTATCGTCTACTACTTTCAATCAATCTTTGATACCACACAACCCAAGTAAACCAGTTCTTCCTTGTAAAATCACATTTTGAAAGCTTTACTTTTAAGTTATAGTGGCTTAACCTTTGGAATACTAGTTCTAATTTCCTAAGGTGTTCCTCAAGTGTGTGAGAAAAGTTAATTAAGTCGTCCATATATGCATGAAGAATGTCACCCAACATATCTCCAAAAACTAAGTTGTTCATCCTAGTGAAGGTTATATGTGCGCAACGCGAGAGAAAAGACATCATTAAAAATTCACATTGGTCCCTGGAGGTGCTAGATGCTGTATAATGTGTACGCTTGCCCTCCATCAGTACATGGGACAGGAAACTTATCGGGTATTGTTTCTTCACTTAATTATCTGAAATCTACGCAAACCCTCCTGGTATGATTTTCTTGGGGACAACTATAAGTGGAACATTGTATGGGCTAACAGATTTATTTATCACACCTTCTGTAAGCATTTTGACTGTTATTTAATTTTGAAATTTCATCGGTAGCCTATAAGATGGGACATATTTGACCTTATTTGGGTCTTTTAATCTTATCTGATGTTCTATTACACGTGTTTTACCTAATAGCCAGTGTTAGTAGGGAACACATCACTATATTTTGTTTGTAGTTTTACTAAATCCTTACAAACACTTGTCTTTTATCTCCTCAACCAACTTACCTTTTATTGAGTTTAAGATAACATTGTTACTTGTTGCGGGATCAACTCCTACTTCTGCTACTAATAATATCAAATGGGGATATACCCAAACATCCATCAAAGGTGTATTTTCGTTGATGAATAATTCTTTATTTAGATGATTGAAAACTTCCATTACTGCTTAAGTAATACTATCAGCTGCACAAATTGTTTCTGTCGCTGACAAACCATAAACTTTAATTGATTCATTTAATATCATGATCTCAGACCTTGGTAAGACTTTTGTTCAGCAGTTACAAGCATATGTGAAGTTTATTTAGGTTCTAAATACTGTTTCAACTAGCAATTACTTGTGAAAAATATTTATGTTGGGTTGCCTCATTTATTTCTGATATATTTAAACACTAATTGGCTCTTCTATGTAAGTAATTTTGTTTTCTGGTTCGTCCTTACAATCTGATATGGATTTATGTGTGTGGGAGGATTTTATGAATTTAACCTCAGTAAAAACACCAAACTTTGCTGGAACCATAACTATATTATTCTTAAACAAAGATGGATAACACAAAATAATAACTGGAGGCATGTTGATCCCATGCACTACATTGAAATCATTAGTTAACGTTATTTTACCTATTCTAAACTCAATTCTGATAGTGCCTTTCACATTTGGACTCTGATTTCCTATACCTGCCAGTTTAACATCAGTCATCAGTCATTTTATGGGAAAATCTGGAAACAGCAAGAAATAAGATTGTATATCCATTAAATTACTATGACTACCAGTATCTAAGAATAAGGTCTAAAACTAAATGATTGGAAGATAAATTGATATTATTATCATACTCCTCTGTGTCTGTTTGAACATAACATTGATCAGTCAATGTATTAAACCTATTACTTACTTGCAACTCAACAATGATCAGTCTTAACCTTAAAGATGTTTAAGTCGTTTGTGGTTTGTCTCTGGTAGTTGGATATTATGATTCCCTGTAGATTCGTTACTGATATTATTACTGCCATGATTGATTACCTCTTTCCCATTTTGATTGTTTTTTCCTTGATAAATTTTCTGATAACTATAAGTAGTAGTCTTGTGAATGCTAGAGTATTTAGTTCTACAGTCACATTTATAGTCATATTTAAAGCATTTGATATCCTGATTTGTGGGATTTTTCACATTTATATATGGCTATAATGTGATCTGTAGTGTATGACATATATCTAGGGTTTTCATAGTGCTGCCATTTACCAAAGGAGAAGTTGATAGTTTTGATTGCCATTCTTGAAATTGTTGAGTGATAAGGGCAAATTTGACACTTGTTGATAATTTCTTTTTTGTTAGTTTAATGGTTCTCTTTAAAGCCAGGGTTTCTTTCAACTCAGCCTCAGTGCCATACACTTTCCTTAATATACTTTGAAATCTTCCCAAGTTCAATATTCATCGAACTAAAGTGTTCGTAACCATTGGACTACATCACCTTTGCCATAGTCAATAAATAACTTCATCCTCTGTAATTGATTATCAGGATCCACTA
>NC_087212.1:79622220-79662220 GCF_015104395.2 Macrobrachium nipponense | reverse complement strand
GCTGAATTAACTAGTGATCTTTTAAAGAAAGTATGTGAATTGTATGAAATAAATAAATGTCAAATATCCGCTTATTAACCAAGTTCAAATTGAGCAGAGGAACGAACTAATCGTAAAATAAAGGATATCCTGAAAACTTTTGTGAGCCCATGGAGAGAAGATTGGGAATTAGCCCTAGAAAATGTATAGTTCATATTGAATATTACTACAAATGAGACAATAGGATAATTCCCACATTATTTGTTATATGGTTATCAGAACAGAATGCCAAACACATTGTGAGACGATTCAACACCACCTACACATACTTATAATTATAACAACTATGTTGCATGGAAAACCAGACGTACTCACGAGATTATCATGAAAACAAAGGTTAGAGTGAAAGACGTACATAATGTTCATGCAAAGCACTATAATAAAAATACCATTAAACCAAATTTATGTTCAGAATCACGTACTGGAAGGTCCAAATGCAAAGGTTTTTCCCAAATTCACTGGACCATATAGAGTAATTGAAGTGTTAAAATTAGAAAAATATAGATAAATTAATGAAAGTGATCTAAAGGAAAGGGTAGTCCACAGGAATCATATAAAGGTAGTAAAAACAGATCCATGGTCTACTATAGGTATAGATAACATAAGAAATGAAAATATTTTTTAAAAATCCGATTATAACAAGGTATAATCTAAGAAACAGAAAGAGTTAAATATGTGTCTATACATATATGTAAATAGTGTGGACAGAAAATATCATAAGTAGGATGTATGTAGTGAAACTTATGTATAGCTACATATACAGAAAACCTGATAAAGTCTATTCTTGCATCTGCAAACATGCGGCTCATCATAGCACTAGTTATAATTTGACTCATATCCTCAGAGGTGGAGATAAGAAAGGGTGCCCTATTGACACGACATGGAAAAGTCAAAATGATCAAGGACCTAGGGATAGTTAGTATAGATATATCCATTGTTAAATAATGAAACCGAGCTAAAAGAAAGCCAAAATGACATTACATCAATTCTACAGAATGATAATGATCACATTGCTTTGTCATTATTGGAAATATTGTTTAGTCACATCATCGAAAAGACGCTAAGCACAAGGTAAAAAAGATCCCTCTTTCCCTTCATTAGAACTGCTTTAAATCAACTTTTCTGTGTAGCAAGAGAAGCAAATGTAGAACATGAAATGGAAAGAACAGACAGACTAGAAAAGTGGGCAGCCGAGAGGGGCAAAGTGATATATAAAGCCATTGCCCCTCACAATCAAAATGCAGAACAAATAGAAAATAGAAGGTTTTTATAAATCAAAGGAATTAAATAATTTAGAAAACTTATAGTCTTTAAATACCTTTGCACTAGAAAGTGGAGTAGTTACAGGAACATAAAGACATGCTCAATGCTGTCTTACTTGCTTACAAACTCAATAAAAGATAAGTTGGTTAAGGAGATAAAAGACATAAGTGTTCGTAAGGATTTTGATTTTGCAAAACTACAAACAAAATATAGTGATATGTTCCATCTTATAGGCTACCGATGAAATTTCAAAATTAAATAACAGTCAAAATGCTTACAGAAGGTGTGATAAATAAATCTGTTAGCCCATACAATGTTCCACTTATAGTTGTCCCCAAGAAAATCATACCTGGAGGGTTTGCATGGATTTCAGATAATAAAGTGAAGAAACAATACCCGATAAGTTTCCTGCCCCATGTACTGATGATATCTTGTCTGTCTTAGGTCAATATTCTTATTTTACTTCATTAGATCTATAGAGAAGTTTCCATCAAATTCCTTTGGAGGGCAAGCGTACACATTATACAGCATCTAGCACCTCCAGGGACCATTTTGAATTTTTAATGATGTCTTTTCACTCGCGTTGCGCACATATAACCTTTACTAGGATGATCAACTTAGTTTTTGGAGATATGTTGGGTGACATTCTTCGCATATATGGACTACTCAATTAACTTTTCTCACACACCTGAGGAATACCTTAGGAAATTAGAACTAGTATTCCAAAGGTTAAAACACTATAACTTAAAAGTAAACCTTTCAAAATGTGATTCTACAAGGAAGAACTGGTTTACTTGGGTTGTGTGGTATCAAAAGACGGATTGAATGTAGTAGACAAGAAGGCTTCAGCTATAGAAAAATTCCCATAATTCACCTCAGAAAGGTGTTCAACAGTTTCTAGACATGTACAGTTATTATTGACAGTCTGTATTTAATCATTCAGTAATTACAAGACTTCTGGATGATTTGACAAGTCCAACAGCAGTCAGCTTTTAACACTAAAAGCTAAAAGAGAAATTACTATCCTCACCAACATTGATTTGTCCTGATTATAGCAAACCATTTTATATTGCTACTGACGTAGCTGATTATGGGGTAGGTGGTGTCCTGTTACAATGGAAAAATGATAAATTACACCCCATAGCATATTACTCAAGGAAGATGAAACCAGCTGAGAGTAAATATGCAATTATGGATAAAGAACCCTTAGCCACTATAAACTCTTTATGTATCTTTAAAAATATCTTAGATGGCTATGAGGTTAACGTTGCTAAACAGGATATGTTCCTGGTAAAACTCATAAAATTGCTGATGCATTAGCCAGGAACCCAGTGCCATCTCAAACACATCATTTATCAGACTTTAGTGAACATTTATTAACATTACAGGTTGGTGGTGTCTCTAATGCTAATGGCATAGATGTTAATATTCCCAATAGGAATCAAAGCATATCAGAATCCATTGATGACCTAGGGTGGAGTCATGAGGTCCTTTTAAGAGAACAAATGCAGTTTGAAAAACTTATTAAAATAATATAATCTCTAAAAGGAGATGTGAATACAAAGGGATATAAAAAGTGTGTAACAGAATTATTCAATCATAGATGATATTTTATGTCGTAACGTTCCAAGGAAGACTAGAAATACCTTCCATAATAAATCAAATCAGTTAATCATTCTTGGAAAACTTATCCTTGTCGCGGTAAAATGGTTGAATGCAAATAAGCCGAATACGCATCCTGGTTTTTCTAATAGGGTAGAAAAAATCAAGAAACATGATTTATTGGACTACAAAGTCTGTGAATAGCCATAAATAGATCAAATCTTGTGAGGTATGATAAAACAATAAAGTTTATGTTAAGAAACCATTATCTTAGGTACTTATCCTGTCCCGGAGAAACCATTTGAAAGGGTGCACATAGATTTATCAACAGGTTTCTATGAAAAATAAAACTGCACAATAATGTGTGAGGGTCTTTTATGATGGTTTAATATGCCGACATGGTATACCTAACCTTTTAATATCGGACTCAGGTGGAAAGTTCAATAATGCTTTCTCAGTAGCATAGGGGAAGGTTACCATAGGTGGCATGGATCCTAACTGGCATCTGGCAATTCTAACATTAGCATACACATCTAATACTGCTTATCACTTATCTATTAAAATGTACCCTTATAAAGCTGTTTATGGTGCCAGGATGAGGTCGCCTTTTCACGTGTTCAATTCCACAAAGTCTATACATGACCCATTAAGAAATGCAATTGATGTAAGTCATGTTAGGTTGGATTTACTATTCAAACAGTAATCAGAAGCAAATATTATCATGAAAACAGATCATAATAAAACGGCTAGATCTTATAAACCTTATGTAGTTGGTTACGGAGTCTATGTAAAAGTTTAGGCAAGTAAAGATTCAAATAATAAGGTAACTCCAATATACAATGCTCCATTTCAGGTTCTAAAATTGTTGATAGCCAACAGGTTGAAAGTTAGGAATTTGAGTAACCCAAGTGACGAACGTGATATCCGCTTCTGGTGGAGGTGGGGTGGCTGTGGCGGCAGTGACTCTTCCATGACGTTCCCTTTGATACCTTCCCCCATTTCACTCCAACATCCATTTTTATCATCCTTCACAGCAACAGTGCGAACAGGGCCTCGAGGCCAGTCTGGTTACATAACATCCCTTCGCCACCTGTCATGTCTCTCCTTATCTTACTCTCAAATATTTCGAGAGCAATTCATCATCCGCCGAAGCCAAAGCCAATCTGGACTGGAGTAGTCTGGGTTCATACATTATCTCTGTGTTGTAATTAATCAGCTTTCCTTAAATTTTAAGATTTTTTTCACGTTCATTGTTTAAGAAACCTTTTTCCTGTGAGCTGCTTTACACGATCCGGACTAGAAAATGAATGGCAGCAGTCGTCTTTAATTAACATGTGCCATACTAATGTAAATTCAAGCTCTTATTTTCCTTCTATGTTTGTTCTCGTTTCATCTGTAAAGTCATTCATATTTTTCCTTTATTTTTTTTATTTTTCTAATCTTACTATCTCTCTCTCTCACACAAAAACACACACACTCTTTAATGCACGCACACAGTCTCTCTCTCTCTCTCTCTCTCTCTCTCTCTCTCTCTCTCTCTCTCTCTCTCACACACACACTTTCTACTGGTACCCTTGTATATGGTACATATTCAACAGCATAATACAGCCTAAATGGTTTTTCTCTTAAGAAAGGTCACCCCTTTTATTGAAAAAGGGGATTCGGTTATTATTTGAAGTAGAATTGGAAAATTCACTGTCTTCAGAAAAGCGACGTTCTCACTTTCATATATACATTATTACAGCTGTCATTACATTTCAGTTAAACTCGGTATAGCAAGTAACCTATTCCTTAGAGCCCTGAGAATTTGCTTCCCAGAATTTCTTAACAAAGAACTTGAAACAATCAGAAATCTATTTATCTTGTTAAAATAGCCCAAGCACATAATAGAAAAAGCCATTCATAAAGCAAAGTGCATATTTTACAAACCCACAGAAAAAAAACAAGAAAAAAACAAAAAACATAAACAAAATCATAATCCCTCAAGTGGACAATTTACGAAAGATCACAAAAACCTTAGTCCACTCCAACCCTTTCATCTTCACTTATCCAAATACACTGGGAAAATCGTGGAAGATGGGCCGTGATTTATATGGAAAAAAATATTTTCTGTTTACTGTATCGACAGTAGGCGTCTTAGGTCAAGACAATGTAAATAAGAGGGACCACTAAGTATTTCGTATTCATTTGGTATCCTGATGCGCAGCCTTCATCAATAAGCTCAAACGAAGTAAAGGAACACTAGAACAAAAAAAGTTATCACAGACAGTCGGAGAAGCCGTTGGTGTCGAGGCTATCTCACCAATGTGTGGTGATCACTTCTGTACTCAACCAACATTGTTACAGGAACAAAGAAATGGCTTCTTTGATCAATTTAGAACCTAACCACGCGGACTGTTTACACTGCTCATTCCGATTATTTCTTGCAGCCTTCCGATTTCAATGCTTACCATTATGATGCAAGTGGTGATGTGAAAAAAAAAATGTTGGCTTTACTACAACAGGCAGGAACGGAACAGAAAATGTTATATTTTATTATTATCTTCAACTCTATCTTATGGTTCAGGATCCTTTTACATTTTATTCACACCTAATTTCTCTCCATTTTTGGATTGTTTCCTTTAATTCCGTTTATATGTTTATTTAAATTCTTGTCTGTTTATTGTGGTAAGTAGAATGGACTGGAATATGAGGTTTGGGAGAAAGGCCAAACCCTGGCACCAATGAGGTCATTCAGCGCTGCCGTGAATGAACATGATTTTGAAACCTAAGAAACATTTATACTGGAACACAGGCACACACATATACACACATTAAATGGTCTTAATCAGGTTTCACACACGTACAATTAGAAATAAGATTACTATATAAGCTTTTATGAATCTCTATCTTTTAAAAGCTTCATAAATGATAATAAATATATAAATTCTTGTATAGTAGTAAATTACCAATCTTCTTTATTAATCAATAGAAAAAGGAGTCTCAAAGGGAAAGCATAAAAATTTCACCAGTTTCTTTGTGAAGGTTTGTTGCAAGGCTGCAACTCTCGCAACTTGCTTTGTGTATGGACTTTTCCTTTCTGATGACAACACCGCGATTTGGTAAACAGCCATTTTGTTTCAAGGTCGTCGTATTTGAGATGAACTACGATGAAAAAGGCGCGTCATTACTGAATATTAGTAAAGACATACATTTTCCATAGAACTTGATACCTTAGATATAAAAAAAAAAAAAAAAAATCTGCATGCTAGAGTAATGAGGGCCTTTATGGGGTTTAGTACTTGGTCGTGTGTGTCTGCGTTTGAGTATGTTTGAGTGAATGCCGCTACGAATGCCACACACCTCGGCTACCTATACGGGAACATGAAGACCCACAAGGAAGGCAACCCCCTACACCCGATCATCAGCCAAACACCCGCCCCGACTTACACCTTGGCATAATGCCTTAATAAAATTCTTACTCCCTATATCCCCTCCAGGTACTGCTTCACCTCATCGGTGGAATTTTTGGAAAAGATCCGCGACTCCTCCGTTGCGGGAACCATGGCGTCCTTAGATGCTGAGTCCCTATTCACCAACGACCCAGTCGACGAGATGATAGGGAACATCATGGAGCAGGTATAAAGGAATCCCGCTATGAGACCCCCAACATCCCAGAAGACTCATTAAGAACCCTGCTGGATATCTGCACGAAGAGAACCCTTTCACCACCCACCGAGGACAGTTGTACTGCCAAAAGGATGGCGTAGCGATGGGGTCCCCCTTAGGAGTCCTCTTTGCTAACTTCTATATGGGAGAAGTGGAAGAAAGGGTCTTCTCGCAACACAGATGTCCCCGCACATACAGACGCTATATAGATGATATCTTCATACAAACCGACTCCGAGGATGAGGTAGAAGCCCTTTGACAGCAGTTCCTGCGTCACAGTGCACTCAACTTCACCGTCGAGTACAGCAGGATCAGAATCTAACTACGACAGTCTACACCAAAGCTACGAACCTTGGATTTTGTCTAAATGGAGATAGCGAAAGTTCTGCGTGGTTGAAGACCACCGCCGTCAGGGACTTTGTCAGGAGGGCCCTCTCGCACTGTTTGACATGGCAGGACACGCACCTCGAACTCGACGGAGCATCCCAGATGCAGATCAACAATGGGTACTCAAATAAACTCGTAAACCGAGAAACACGAGCCACCCTTGACAAGTGGTACATGATGGAGGAAGAGAAAAGGAACATTCCACCCACAGAGGATATAAAACTTTTCTACAAAGCCTTCATGCAACACCAATACAAGGAAGACGAAACTGCCATCAAGAAATTAATAGAGGAACACGTCCGCCCCAGAGGAAGGGAAGAGAGTGTCCCGCATTGTTTATTAAAAGAATTGGTGTACGAAGGACCTCCTGATGAAGAACAACCCCTCCCCGCCCGTAGGAGACCCCCTAAAGCAGTCCAACGTTGTCTACCGTTACGTATGCCCCGCCCAAGGATGCCCTGGGATTTACATCGGCGCAACGACGATGCGGCTGTCTAAAAGGATCTCCTGCCACACCCAGGAGGGAGCCATTAGGCAGCACGCCCTTACAGTACGCCAGAAGTACATCATGAGAGACGACATCATCAGGAATGTCAAAATCATCGAGAGAGCCCCTGATCCACAACGCCTGCGCCTCTTAGAAGCGCTGTTTATTCTTGAACAAAAGCCTCCCCTGAACACCACTCAAGAAGCATTCCTGATATCGACGTGTGTGAGGAGGACCACGCCCCTTCCTCCCAACGAAAGTACCAGCGTGCATCAGGTGATCAATAATAATAATAATAATAATAATAATATCCTTTATTCCAATAATACATTGGGTTTTCCATTTACATCAGGTCATCAACCAAGGTTAGAAAGCGCACATTAAAGCTATTGAAACAATAAAATCATAGTATACTATAACAACATACACACATACATACATATACATATCTATATACATATACACATATACACACATACACACATACATACATATATACAAAACCTGAATTAGGAAAATCATAATTTCGGTTATAAAACATTGTTCCTAGAACAATAATTAGTAAAATTACTCCAACATAAAATGTTCTTCATAGATAATGGTATGTCTTAAAAAGCGGTTATTGACGTGAGACGTGGCTAATGTCAGGTACGGTTGTTTCCTATAAAACTTATCTACGAAGCTTAATTATTGTTTAAAAGGTATTTTCTTAGTTTATTTTTAAAAGATCTTAGGGATTCTTCGTCTTTCAATGAGCCAGGTAAACTATTCCATAACTGTGGACCTTTAGTATTTATTTCCCTTGATCCTATATCGGTATTGGCTCTTCTGGACACTAGATTATTTGCTTGTCTTGTAGTCATCCCTGTCACCGAGTCAACGGTTCTAAAATTATAAAGCCAGTTCGGAAAAACATTTTTTAAAACTTTAAAAACCAAAACACAAATATCAAAAGTGTACTTGTTTTTTTTTCACTTTCAAAACCAACCCAGTTCTAGTAAAATTGGAAATATATGATCATATTTTCTTTTCAACTGTACCCATGGCCACCCGAAGCCGCAAAATTTTTGAAGTTTTTTGTAACCTCGTTGCATAAGGACGTTGCTTGTTGAACCCCATATTATATAGCAGTAATGAATTAAACTTAATACTAATGATTGCACTACGATTAGGCGAGTTTCTGGTTCGAATAAATTTTTTTAGTCTATTGAGATAAATAAGTGTCCCCATAACTTTTCTGTGCAGTTCATCAATATGTTTTTCAAATGTCATGTATTTATCGAGTGCACTCCAAGACTTCTTTACGGATTCCATAGGTTCGATGATGCCCCATTAAAATTGATTTTGATGTTATCCCCGATTTTCGGATAGATATTGTCTGGAGCCTAGGAATATACATTGAGTTTTACTTTCATTCAAACAATAAGCCATTTATTTGAACCTACATCTCACTCTATATAAAATCTCCTCAGCTTTGCGTACTAAATCTTCCAAGTTATCGATGTATCCATCAATTATTATTTGAGTGTCATCAGCATACTGAACAATGAAACAGTCACTTAAAAAATTTCTCAGGTCATTTACATAGATGTTGAATAAATTGGTCCTAGGATTGAACCTTGAGGTACACCAAAAAAAACCGACGTTTTTGGGGGTTGAGACAACATTTTTGAGTCTGACAGATTGTACTCGATTACGTAAAAAGTCTGTGAACCAGGATAGATCAATATAAAGTGTCTGACATTTACCCAGCAAAATTCATGGTTTCACACTATCAAAAAGAAAGCTTTCGACAGATCGAGAAGTAGTAAAAGGGAAATTTTCGTTCTTGTCTATGTTATCGTAGATTTTATCCGATATTTTTAATAGTGCTGTTTCCGTTGATAGTTTTGGTCGAAAGCCATGTTGACTGTCAGAAATGAGGTGATTACTTTCTAAGTATTCAGTTAACTGGTTTGATACTATTTTTTCTAATATTTTAGATAAGACCGGGAGTAAAGATATTGGCCTGTAATTAGAAATTTCGTCTCTATCTCCGTTTTTAAAATAAGGAACAACATGGGGATTTTTCCACGTTTCTGGGTAGATATTAGTTACGATAGATGTATTAATAATTATAGTAATGTAAAATAAAATTATATATAGAGTGTCTTTTATAAAACGGAGCGGTATGCCATCGGATCCGTACGCATTTGACTCTTTGAGAGAACTAATGACTAGAATGACAGTATCACAGTCAACAGGTGACGGTTTAAAAGAATATAACTGATTGTTTGGGAATGTATTCATTTCATCGGTTTGTGCTCTTCTATTATTCCTGGCCAGTTCTTCTTGCGTTCTTTCATATGTCTTTCTTCCTACATTCGCAAAATACTCATTAAATTTCTCTGCCTTGTCAGTTAAATCTTCATTTTCTATTGGAGATTCTTTGTTAGTATTATTGGGCAGAACTGAGCGCACTATTTTCCAGGAAGTACGTAAGTTATTCTTATTACTTTTAAGTTCGTTCCTGTAGTGTTGCTTCATACTGTTATCCATTTCAATTTTTACTTCCGTGAAGCATATAATTATAAGAATAATACCAGGCTTGACGTCACTCACGTAGAAGCTAATCAAGAAGCTCCCAGTGATGTTCCTCACCTGAGAAGGTCCATAAGACCCGAAAACGCTCGCTGTATGAGTCACCTTCCCAGGAACCAATGAAAACTCAACCTGCCTGAGGGGTTCTCCAGACTGTACTCGAAAGCCCGCAACATCAGGATATAGAAATCTTTATTCGGCCACCTCACGTCTAACAACCGAATATTTTAACTGTCACTCAAACTACCACTTAAGCTTTTGCTAACTTTTGGTTTGCTGTTTCTAATACTGATAATATTTCGTTTTTCTATCATCGATCTCTATCAATAACGTTCGGAGCTTTTTTTATTTTTCTATCCTCGAATAATGAAATGTGGTACTTGAACTCTATGGAATTATGCGCTTTTTTTCCGTTTTTCTACGACGATAACTTTTTGATTTCTTTACTGGCTATCTCTGACTCGCCAGGACTCTCTACAATCGATCTTTTTCTTCTACTGATGGGTACCTTAGGGTGTAAAGGGGATTGTAACCTTGCCTGTCCACCTTCCCTTTCACTTTTGTAAACATATCATTTCACTTGCATATCCCATTGAGATCGTAAATAAAGGCTCACCTCATATCGGTTTGGAGAGAGAGAGAGAGAGAATTGTATAAGGAATTGTATAAACAATAATAGACACCAAAATGACTCAACCGAATTTTACCATACCCTTTGGTGTGTTGCCCGCCACTCTAAGCACAAAGAGAAAGCCGTCATCAGAAAAATAGAGGAGACTCTTTACAAGATTAATAGTGCTGAAGCAGCAACCATTTTTAGCAAAACTTGTCTACGAGAGGGCCTCCTTCCGAAATATATTATTATTATTATTATTATTATTATTATTATTATTATTATTATTATTATTATTATTATTATTTCCGTTTCAACTCAATTATTTATTATATATATATATATATATATATATATATATATATATATATATATATATATATATATATATATATATATATATATATATATATATATATACATATATATATATATATGAACATACAAAACGTAATAATAAACAACAATAATCTTAATTTCACGTCCATAAACATCCAAGTGTATACATTGTTATTCGAAACTGCACTATATTTGTTGTTGCTTCGAACGATCCTGACATTTTACAGGAAACGGACAGCAGGTTTGTAATTAGGATCCACGTACATGGATAGCAGTGTGTAATCCAGGTGCTCGCTGGCGTCTCTCTCTCTCTCTCTCTCTCTCTCTCTCTCTCTCTCTCTCTCTCTCTCTCTCTCTCTCCGCTCGAGACGTCTAGTAGAGGACTGTCTTCTCACTTCTGCTCATATTGGGCATTTCTTCAAGGTTCTTGAAAGAACTCCCCACCCTCAAAAAAACCCTACGGTCTTTGTATATTTTTGTTTTTTGTTTTTTCATCATATACTCTTAATATCAATACACGGTAATTTCCCCACAGCAAAGGCAGCAAATTCTGATTTTCGAATTTACTAGTTGAATCAAGTAATCATCTCTTTTAGAAATATTAATTTCCGTTCAGTTCAAAATGGCTTTATCTTCTGTGTGACGATTTCAGTGATATTGTATTTACTTATTTGTTTTGTGTCCCATTTTGTCTATTGTTTCCGCATTAGTGTACTAAACAAGAAAAAAAAAAAAGCTCCATAAACTTTTATCCTCACATCAGCTTTTAATATTTTACCAAACATCCAAAGCGAAATACCTCCAAGATTTTTCAGTTCTAAATTAAAACTCGCCTATAGTTAAACTCATTACTCTGTAACAACATTGAATTAATTTTAGGGCCAAATGGAATTAGATGTATTCGTTGTCTGTATGTTATATCGCTTCGATGAAATATCCTGTACTCTGCGTGAAATCGAAGATTTAACTTTCCCTGTACACATAAAATTGCCATTCATTATCTGTTCTTTATTCTTATTTTCTAGTTACAGTAACTGTCAACAGATGGCTCTGCTGGAGTTGCCAAGACGATAACAAGCCTAAAATAAATTACGTAAAACTATAAAAATCGTAATTCGTTCAGATAACTAGCATACAGCTTATAGAATTATCAATATATAATGAATTAAAGCTGAACCTGAACATTCTATAAATATTATTGTAGATTATCCTTTATGCCATAGTTCACCAAAATATTTCCTTTTAATTGTCGATTTCTTGAGTTTTCGGTAAAATATACTTTACTTTTGCTGAACACGTGTAATATTCATTCTGATACAATCTACGATCACTGCAATGTCTATCTAACGAAATATTTTTATAATTTATTTAAATTTAACGAATATTGTTATGATGTCTTTGGGCTCAGCGAAATTTACGAGACTTCACTCATTGACTTGACTGGAAGATGGCTGCCAGTAACATCGCGTAGTAATAGCTGAGTAGTTCGCAATTCTTCTTCATTACAAAGAATATGGACTTATCCAGGTAAATTATAAAGTGGTATATAAATTTAACCTGCAAAATATCTGTAAGTAAAGTGTAACAAGGACGTTGATTTCTTACAGGTCAATGCATAGCCTTAGCATCTACGGTACCCTACCCTTTAAGTGTCAAGTTGCTTGCTTGATTCATGGTTTCTAAAATTGACGTTACAATATCCGGGTAATTAAAGATATGTCAAGTTGCCTTCCTGGCGAAACTTCATGCCCAAAATGTGTTGTTAGAATTAAGCATGTTTCATAAAATTGCCATAAAAATCGTAGGTTAGCATAGGTGTGTCTAGCCTAGGCTATTTCATACTTAGGCTCCCTTATTGATTAGAGTTTTTATTTTGCTCATTAGAGCAAGATTAATGTTATTATAGACTCGTGGAACTGGAGACTTAAAAATCCTATAAATGTATTTAAAGCGTGGAAGGCAAAGGAATGATAAAGGGTGAGATATGAAAACTATCAGGTACATAAATGCAAATGATTATATACATCTCACGATAAATGCATATAATGGAGCCACTGGAAAGTGGTTATATTTAAAATTGATTTTTGCGCAAAATTATGGCATCAAGAGGTAAAGAATAAGTATTAATTAACTTTAGAGTATTATTGCATGTTGGACTTAAACAACAGTCTACATATTAATTTACTTTAAACCATCATTGCATTTGGATTTAAAGTGGACTTTGAACGTTACCGACATGTTAACCTTATATTATGAATACATTTAGATTTACAGGAGCTTACCCTTACATCCTGTAGTTTGGGGGACTAGAATAGGACAGTGTTCATTCAGACTAAGGATCTGGTACTCATGGTTAGGTTAGGTGAGGTTATTTGCCAACGAAACGAACGCGAGGAACGTTCAAAAGTTCACATTAGAACATAGGGAAATTTTCTCAAGCCCAAAATGTAAAAATTATTTAGAAGAAAATTTTACCCATATTGGACTCGTTCAAGTAACCTACAATATGAGGATCATAGTGAAAACGCAAGTTCTTAGGTGAAAACAAAACAACAGTGCTCAAAAGAGTTGCGATCTAACCCAACCACATCTAGCCTAGCCTAAAGTGGGATGCCAGGTCACTGACATGGGCATTTGCCTCCCCCCCCCCCCCCCCCCCTCCCCCCATTCCTCCCCCCGCCATCCTATACCGCCGTGCCTATAGCAAACTATGTCACCAGATCCATTCTTACTGATTGTTGGGTATCACTTGATAAAAGTTCCATAAACCTTATTTTAATCAGAATAAGAGCTTTGGAAACTGTCATGGGGATGTTAGATGCATCCTAGTAATTTTCTTGTTTCTCGCGGCAAAAAGCCTCAGTTAACTGTGTGGTCCCCCCAAAACTTGTAGGATATAAAATTTCTAGTATATTAAACTAAATGTGTTACAGACACAAACGTTAGAAACTTTTATTGCATACAAAGAAAACATTTCACACCAGCGAAAGGCTTTAAGACGCAAGAGTTACAAGTCTGTAATAAGGAACCATGAATAAACTTATTTTTTCTTGCAGTGCCTGATTCTAAAATCCCTGCAATTGGTGAAACTTAGAACAGTCCTGAAACATCACTGGTTCCAGCATTATCCAGTAAGTCAGAATATAAAATAAATCCTAAATTACTCTAGTTTGTACCATTGTACCCAACAATTAAATAAGGAAATAAACATTACATGATAAACCAAGATCCTCAAATATTGATGAATGTGTTGGAAAAATTTTCTTAAGCCGAAAAACAAGTGATTCAGGGGTTATTAGGTCAAACATAATCAAATAAGTTAAGGAAGGGACAATTACTTATACCAGGGGAGTGAAACTCAAATCCTTTCGAGGGCCAATTATATGCACTTGGTTATGGTCTCGAGGGCCATCAAGATTTGGTAATTACTTATTCCTTATTCCTTATGACTCATTTATTAAGATTTGTAATAAAAGAGCCTTATTGCCAGCAATTATAATATGAAATAAATTGATACATTATTGTCATATGAATGATAGGTCAAACTTATTATGTCTCATTTTAACATTTTCCTCAGTTCTAACAGTTATAATAGCTCGAGTTGAAAAATCTCTTGGCACCTCACGGGCCACTTAAAACCATCCCTGGGCCACATTTGGACCACTGGCCCTGAGTTTGACACCCCTGACTTATACCATCAAAACTTATTATGCATTATCATGTGCAAATATTAAAGGATTTAATTTAAGTTCGTGGTGGTAGGTTTCTGTTATGACTCGGACCATCATGTTTGTCACTTTTTCATAAATAGTATTTCAACAGAAATCTTCCAAATACACAATTTTAGCATGATCCCCTTTTTATGCCTGTTGGAACTTCAGGAGTTCAGGAGAAAATGCAATGCATTGATACCCTAATACTATTCTTCTTGCACTTTAATAAATTTTTATCTATTCATCTATTTATTAAAGTATTTTCTTATTTTTAATCTTAACACCCGACTTCACCAAGAGGTAGGTTCAGACCGGAGCCTGGCTCTCTGCTGGCACTTGTTATAATTGTTAAGGAGATAAACTAATTAAGGTTACCTTGTAAGTACCCCAGAAAAAAACACTTGGTTTTTTATCATTCAAGAGATCTTGTATCTCTGAGCTGTAATTAGTGACTCATTGCTAAGTTAATCATGTCTCTCCGACACAGGAGGTTTCTTGAAAAGGAAGAGGAAATACGAGAATACATTTTGCGATTGCCTTCGGAATTGGAAGATGATTCAGGTGAAAACGACGAACCGTCTGCTGCTTCTACACACAATGAAAATAAGTGGAATCTCCTGACGAAGACAAAGACGAATAAACCGACGATATGTCTGTGACCCCTGAAGAAGGAGACAAGGACGCAAATGCCGAGAATTGGGCCGATGGAAATAACTGGGGAGAGTTTGACGAAGAAAGGCATGAATAACCCAGATTTCCTTTCAAAGGAAGAGCAAAATTCAATTGTCCTGATCAAACTATTAACACTCCTTTGCAATTTTGCATGCTCTATTTTAAACGGGAACTTTTCCAAATGATTGTAGTTCAAACGAATTGCTACATGGAAGGATTGTTAAGTAGGAAAAGGCCTCTGCAATAATATACTGTATGGAAAAGCTGGCAAAAAATAAGCGTGGAGGAAATTATGACCATTCATGGAACAATAATTAGTATGACTTTACATAGACATAAGAGATGGAGGGATGACAGCTCTTTTTTTATATATATATTTTTTGTTTTTTTTTTATTATTGATTATTTATTTATTTTTTTATTTTTTTAATCTTTAGGAGAGAGGGGGAGGTGGTTCCAGATATTCCGGGGTCTTCTTGTGTCTCTTCCAGCAGCCCATGGTAGTGGCTTCAAAGCGTCTCGGGTGGGGGTTCACCTGGTCACGTGCCCCTGCCCTGGGTATGAAAAACAGAACATTGCTTTCTTTCGATAAATCACTATTTGTAGTAAAATTTTGCTTAATGATTATTTCAGTGGAACTAATGAAGGCAAAAGAGCCACATCACCGGAACGATAAATATGAATAGGAAAGGACTTCCCCATCAAGTGAAGAAGCGAAAAATATCATCAGAACAGTAATTACGGTCGTATGTGAAAAACAAGTGATGCCATTGTCTACCTTGGAAAGATAGGAGGGATGCCGCTATGTGCTCTACCTACCATACTGCAAGAACCATCCAACATCGCCGTATTATGAAAGTGAATGTGGAACAAGTTATTGCAAATCCAGTGATGGTTTCCGAGTATACTTCCAACACGAGAGGAGTGGGTCGTGCAGATCATTACATATCTTCATACTGTTAACTAAAAAATCAATAAAGTGGTGGAGAAAAGTTTATTTTCTCCATCGTATTCATATGAAATCAAAAGGGTTGAAGGTATTAACTCTTCTTCAATTCCAGAAAGAATTGGTAAAAGAGTTGGCATGCAAGGAATGGAATACAGCTCAAAATAGAAGAAGAAGAAGCACATCTGATGATGTGGAAAGGTTGAATGGAAAATTGCATATAATTGCCAAACAAGAAATGAAACACTCCGTCAAACGTATTGTATGCAGTGATAGACGTGGACCTGGTGGCTGGAAAGAAACAAAATATTATAAAACTTGTAGCAGGCAACCTGCAATGCATCCCGATTACAAAAAGATATGCAATTAATTTTGTAAAAATCTTGCATTATAATTTTTTACCATTCTTTTATTAGAAATATATAAATTTCTTTGCATATTATGGCGCACTTAATGTTTTAAGATTATTTTCTTCTCTTGTCCGTTTCTTCTGGTTTGCTTCTGTAGCTCTATTCTCTGGTTGTTGGATACTGTTGTTGTGGTGGTCAGTTGGTGGATGACCGTCTTTCCCTCCAATTGGGCTGCCGGACGAAGCTCCTCTGTTGCCACAGGTTCCATTTACGTTGTTGTCGTTTAATCCTTCATTTCTTTCCATCATTGCTCAGTTTTGCCATTTAACCCATTCCTGGAACCTACCCCATCGGGGGTAGGTACTCATTTACAGCTGAGTAGATTTGGTAAAGATCCTTTCCCAAGGAATCAACGCAGATGAGAGCAGTCACCCATCCAACAACTGACCAGCGCCAATGTTGCTTAACCAGTCCATTGACGACCTAACCCACTCTGCCACGGCGCCACTATTATTATTATTATTATTATTTATTTTTTTTTTTTTATCAAAAAGCCAAATCATTACACGCCTGTATGCTATATGAATAATGAATATTTCATTGAAAATTAGGAATTATGTGTAGACCACTTTGAAAGAGAATAAGAAAGTAATTGTTCCAAGTCCCAGTCTTTCAGTCTCCTTTCTACCGTTGATTAAGGATATATATATATATATATATATATATATATATATATATATATATATATATATATATATATATATATATAATATATATATATATATATATATATATATATATATATATATAAATTCTATAGAGGGAAATATTTGAAAGAAAATAGCGGATATATATATATATATATATATAGTATATATATATATATATATATATATATATATATATATATATATATAAGAAGAGTATCTAAAATAATAAATTCCGCTATTTTCTTTCAAATATTTCCCTCAATAGAGTTTTTTATTTATATTTGTTTGAATATTTGTATGGCTGCATACGGAAGCCCTAAGGTAGACTAGCAAAAAATGCTTAATTTTGTTTCTAAAATGGTCATTAAGACTTGAGGATTTTCGCTCTAATTAAAGTGAGTCTTCTGCCCTTTAATGACTCCAGAACTAAGTAAACCGTGTCATAACTTGAGCCATTTCCAGATTAACAGCCTTGGTCGGAAACCAAGGATTTCAGATTTCCATATCCCAGAATGTCGTCTTTACCGTAATGACCGCTTCGCTGATTAACATAAAGACTTCGTGGGGATGAGTGTCAAGAATTCATCTGGTTATGGCGTAAAAATTAAAACGATTTACGCTAAAACCTTAGACAAAATAATGTCAGGGAAGTACTGAGAACCAGACTCTTATTCCTACTATTGCTCTATTACTCCCACTGGTGTCTGGAAAGAGAGGAAGGTAATATCCCACATCGCTGGTAGTAGTGTGCTTAGCAGCATTACGTAGCCTTGTCATTTTGTTGATGGTCTTTTCCTCATCAAGATTCAGTGCCTTTTCCCACACTATCTGCTGTCATTATAACTTTATGCTCTATAGAAGTCGGCAGCGGAGCAAAACGCCCAAGATATTTGGAATCAGAAACATCTTCGTGTTTTGTTGCATATTCGAAATTAGGGATTGGTATACCGACATGTGTAAATTAGACATTTTCTCTTGACATTTCTTAATGCGCTGATGAATAGGTATGTAAGTGAGGACACTCCTGAGCATTAGATTATATTCATTTTAAAGAGCTTCTATTTTTACTTTTAATAATCGTATATTTTAAAAATTTTAAGATTGGCACCCATTATTATTATTATTATTATTATTATTATTATTATTATTATTATTATTATTGGCAGAATCAGGTGCCCAGTTTGAATATTTATCCATGATTAAAAGGTTAAAAAACAGAAGCTCCTAGAGAAAGAATAATTCACAATTCTTCTGCCCCGACTGAATTCATTTTCTCTCTCTTACGGAGACTGGTGTGCATACGAATCAAAGGTCGTTCCCTAATTAATACGCATTATGGTAGGTAGGGGATAAAAAAAGTGGCCAAATTAAGAAGTAAAGGTTAAATAATTATGCATAGGAAGTTTAATTATAATTAATACTGGTCCCTCAAGGCACACATAGGATAAAATACTACCAAAGACGTCACATAATTCTTCGTGATTATCGCCATTTAAATTTTTTGGAATGAACGTCCTGTTAGTGAGATAATCGGTACATGAGGTAATTGCATTATTTGTCACCATTATCTTTTTTATGGAGTTTTACCTGCAGATATTTTTATTTTTACGGCTGCCAGTGTTCGGGGTCATGACTTCTACTGAGCAATATTGTTATTGTTTGTATATCATTCTAATTTCATAAGATTTTGCTTCATTTCATTATCATAAACGACATTTAACTGGAACCTATAAATAACTTCATGTCTTACTTAATTCTGGCGTTATAACTTTGCTGAACTATATAAAAGATGTAACCATCTTAAACTGAAATATCGTCAATGTTTATTTCGGACTCTTGGCACCCTGTTCCAGAATATTCCCTAAATAGATTATCTGAAATAAAAAGACTTACATTTTTTAGATTATAAAATGTCCCATGAGTGATTATAAAAATTCATACGTGTATAAGTAATATATATATATATAATATATATATATATATATATATATATATATATATATATATATATATATATATGTAATTAAACTGTACACGGTATGATTACTGATTGGTTAAATTCTGTGGCAGAATTATATGCCAAGACTTGGGCTGAAAGCTGACTTCAAATTGAGTAATATCAAGATAAACTAAAATAACTGCATTTACACTAATACTTATATCAGGAAGATTATACTATGTGAGCTTTTCATATTGGAATGAATGTCCAAATCCTCAGACACGTGGAGCGACGAAATATGAGGGGGGGGGGGGGGGGGTTTTCCCACCGGAAAGCACACACGTTATGGAAACCAGATTCCACAAACCAATCACCACAGCCTGCTACTTAAACAATGGGAGTGAACACATTACAATTAACACGTGGACGGATCAAGGGTAAAGTACAAAGGGTATCTTAGCCTTGATCTCACATATAACATGAAATACGACACTTATGGGTGATTTACACTTCTGGTGTAGGACCCAAAGCAATGCATAAATATTAAATTAGTGCAGCCTTCACTCTAGAAATGGAAAAGGGAATAAGTCGAAGATATGAGACGTCTGACTGCTAATAGCCTGGAATTGACTTACCTCCAGCAGGAGATTCTAGATGTCTTCCTTAGTGATGTGCTGATGGTAGAGAAAATCAACAGTCTCTTTTGCCAATAGGGGACAGGGCTCAGAGCAAGGAGCTGTGGTGAATCTTGAAAGGGGTATGAGGTCGTCTGTCTTGCATTGAGCCTATTTAATACCTCAGTGTAAGTTTCCTTCCGTCTCGAAGGCAGGAGGGGGGGGGGGGGGGGGGGGCGGTGAGAGTGGGGGGAGCAGCTCATTTATAGATAGCTGGATCATCCCTCTTTTTTCTTCTCTCCAACACGTGGTTACGAGTTCAATATGGCCGCCCTCTTATTCTCCCAGGCAGATTTCCTCCTCAGTGTGCGTCTGCAAAAGCTGGTACACAGGCAGTCGGGTGGACAACGACTGCTATAGGAAATGTATAATTTAAGAATTAACAACACTTTCGTAGTAGGATTAAGCTGGTGGGAGACCTGGGGCCCACTCTGTCACTATTTGTCAGCGTGATTGGACGTATTAACTAACCCTCGCCAAAAATGAGTCTATGGCCTCTCCTAGCAAGCATTTTGAGGCCATCAACCAAAAAGGGAAATCTGCTTCCTGGAAGAGACAAATATCATGACACTAGGGAAAATCAAAGCACATCAACAGAAGGAAATTGGAAGAAAGGGGTGTGTGAAAAGAAGTGTTAGTGGAAAATATGCACTTCAGGGAAAGAAGTAATACCAAAGTACTGCTTCATTCATCACATTGACAACATCAGGCAAACGTGCATCAACTCCTGCCCCATTCATTACTCAAAACCGTCATTGGCACTCGGCAAATTCTTACCTATGTTATTCGCCGAAAAACGAAACGGACGAACACATAGATGAGGACATCAACTGTGGAGATAGTGATAATGGTGAGATAGGGACCTCTGACGACAGCGAAGATGATTTTGAAGTAAGATTATTTCGTTCAGATGGAGGGCACATTGATGAATGTGAAGAAGAGGATCGCGAAAATGAAATAGGTAACGTGCATGACATACGAGAAGGAAATATTCAGTCTTATATTTGGTCAGATGTCAATAACTTTATCTCTGATATTCATCCATTTGATGGTAATTGTGCTGATGCAGCAGCGAGTTGTCCTGTGATGACCCTGCTTTTCAATGAAGTAGTAGTTGACCTTATTTTCTGTGAAACTAATAAGTATTACTGGAGTGCAATGGAATATTTCTCTTTCACACAAAAATCGAGTTTACAAATGTGTGGACACAGATGCCAATGAATTTTGTCTGCTTTGTATTATTACTACTAATGCCTCTAATAATAATAAAAAAAAAAAAACTTGTCTTACAAGAGTACAGGAAACAAGACCATTTGATTCCTATCCCCATTTCCCCCAAAGTCATGACCTGCAATGTTTACTTGCTGTTGACTCGTTTCTTGCAAGAAACGAGTCAATCGAATTTGGAAAATAAGACCATTACATTGTTTAGTTGTAGGAACTTCAAAAGGGGTTTTCGTCCTTTCCAGAAAATTTCAATTGATGAGTACCTAACAAGTAAGAGTCATCGTTTTAGGGCCAAACTGTTCGTTTTATGTGATTGTGAAACAGGAATAATGCTTCATATTATTGATGGAAACGGTAGTCAAGAAAATGAATGCACTGTATATGGGTCACGGGGATATATTGCACACGGGATTGGTACAGTAACCCTACATTGGCACGAGTCTTTCATGATAATGCCACAGATACATGTGGCGCGAAAGAGAGCCCTATATATATGCCAGAATTTGATGTTCCCTCCACCTCTTATGATGACCCCAATGACAGTGATGCTTCTGATGAGGACGAACCTACAAGAACAAGCCATAAAAACAAAATGATACTAAAACAAAGGCCAAGCCCATAAAATGCGAAGGAACTAACAAGATGTTGGCTGTAATGTGGATAGATAGAAATCCCTTGCCCTATTATCAACCGTACATAAAAGTGATATGGCGGACACTTGTAAGGTCCACTACAGGAATTGAAGAAAAAAAATCTGCACGCCAGATGTTGTTGATTACAACGAAAATAAGCACCTAGAAAAAGAAGAAGAAGCCTTATTTGTTTACAAACGCCCTTTGGAAGGCTCCTCATTATTTCTGGTTTTTAGGCCGTATTTTGAGGTCTCTCTCGTGATTTTGGACTACAACTTGTGAGTAAGATGGCAGTGAACTAGATAGTGCTTCAAGTTAACCTGTTTGTTGCATAGACTCTTTATTTAGAATTTTTTTGCCTCAGACCCTCTAGGCGTTCTCAGGCCCGGGGTTTCGGGTCGCCTCAGGCGATGTGACGTCATCATAGAAAACGGACCGTTCTCTTCCTGATGGCGATGGCAAACTACACCCCTATACCTATGAAACTTAAACCAAAGACTTCTATTCGGTTTAAAGTTTTCCTGTTCCCCTAATTACGACTCCGCATGTGATGTCATTTTCAATAAGTTGAAAATAAATGAAAAAAGACATACGAGGATTTCAGAATATACCAAATAACAGAGTTGCTGTGAAAATTTCTTGAGGCCAATTTTTTAGACGTCTTTATACGAGAGTATGAAGACAAAAGTGATTAATTTGGTGATGGGGAAAAGGGCCGGCCCCTAGTAATTAATTTGAGCAGTGTATATACTTATGTATCAGTACGTTATGCACCCTTTGATTTGGAAGACTCCCTTTTAAACTAGTGTCCTCAGCCAGTATGGAAAAGTCCTCCATCTAAGACATAACACTTTTTTCTCATGGGAGGGCGAGTGGTCTGCTAAATGGAACACGCACTGTGAAAATGGAAATAAAGAAAAACATCCCATCCTCCATAAATATCTGTGGTTATAATGTTGTTTTTCTGTACAATGGACAAAAAAAGACGTGTTACAAATGCGGAAGAGACTCTCACATGGCAGTTAATTGTAACATGGATAGTGAACCGAAGTTAAATATTTTCAATTTGAATGACTTTCCAGCAATAGCCTGGTAAGGATTCTGGTAAGGGCGATGTTCCTGACGGAAATGGAACTAATGATATTCAGCATGCGGAAAAATAATGAAGGAAATGCGGAGCCACCATCTGATGAAATTAATGCTGGCAATGACAAAGCGAAAAATCTAGCCATCCTTGATAAAGACCAGATGGGTAATGTATGCGAAGTAGTAGAACAACTTGTAACTTTTCCTTTATCCGAAAGTGTTGATGATGTTATTGGAGACCCAATTGAAATAGAAGATAAATCACAAGACTTGGATTGTAATGTTTCAACTAATAATGATGATATAAAGGATACTGACAGTGACAGTGATATCTTTGCAATAAAAAGTGCACCCGAAGGTGCTTCTCAAGTAATGGAAATAACTGATGATGAAGGACCTCGCTCACAAGACGAACCTCGTGTTCCTTACACTATTGGGAGTCTCTCTCCCGTTGATGATGATAAAAATGAAGAACTGGACAGTCTTGAAGAAATTGTTGTAGCGGCTTCAGTGTATAGGAATGATGAATCTGTGGATGATATGCCAGAAGAATGTGATATGGATTCAGAGGTAAATAAAGAAAGTGATATTGAGATGATTGGAAAATGATGATAAAGGTTCAAACATGATGTCAGAAAAGTCAGTGGAATTTAGACCTAGAAACTGTAGGTAAATTAAGGTTCACTAAAGGAAAATCCACCAAAGAAAAAAGGAGGGAAGCAAAAATGAATGGAAAGGTAGGTTGTCAAAGAAAAAGAAAATTTAATTGTTTAATTGTCGGTGATATAATGGCTCTTTCTGTTGCCACTTTAAATATTAATGGCTTAAATGAGGTAAATTAAGCAAATGAAGGTTGTGTCTCTTATCATGTACTATAAAATTGATATCCTGTTAATTCAAGAGCATAATGTTAAAGATTTTTCAGTTTTGAGTTATCTCGCTCATTTTTACAAGTATAGTGTTTAATCCATCAATCAATTTAAAAGGAGGTACAATGATATGTATAAATAATAAAACAAGTGTAAAACTTTTAACTAAGGAAATGGACACTAATGGAAGAATTGTGGGTGTAAGAATATGTTACAATAAATGTATTATAACCTGTCCCTACATGTGTATGCTCCGTCTGGTACAAGTAAATCTGCAGAAAGGGAAGACTTCTTTAGAAATGAAATTTTGTACTACCTGAGACATAATAATGATTATCTAATCTTTGGGGGTGACTTCAACTGCATAACAAGCACAAGAGATTGCAGTAATAATAACAAAGCCTTGTTGTCTAAGTCTATGAGTACTCTTGTGAAAAACCTTGCCTTGAAAGACAATTACAAATTCTCAAACAGAATACCAGAGTACACTATATACGTGAAAACTATGGATCAAGGATAGATAGGATGTGATACTGTCAAGTTATTTGATAATATAATATCGTTGACACTGTTCCAATAAGTTTTTCAGACCACAGTATGGATGTTTTGAGGCTAAGAATTAACACGCATGTAATTTGCACAGGGTGGTATTGGAAGTTAAATGTGAAAGTTTTAGATTCTGATGAAACTGATGGAAATTTTATGCATGTATGGCAGTGTATAAAGCAGAAAAAAGGTACATTTGATAACATACTTGTATGGTGGGACTGGGCAAAATTACAGTGTAAAACATTCTTTGTCAAATTATGTAAAAAGATATCACAAGAAAAGTATGGCTTGCTGAACTTGCTACAAACAAGATTACGGCATCTTTATGACATAAATACAAAACTAGTGTAAATTATGACAATATTAAGCTTCTCAAAAATAGGATTTGTGACATCCAGAATGAAATTTTAGAGGGTATAAAGATAAGAGCCAAACTAAATGATCTTACAATGGGTGAAAAAATGTCTGCACATCTACTTGGTGCTGAAAAAAAGAAAAATCATACTAGCATTACCAGCATAAAACAACCAGATGGTTCCATTATAGAAAGTACAGAGGGAATATCTGCTTTTATTCAAGAGCATTTGAAAGATTATTTAGTATGGTCTCAGGTCAGGAAAAAAAGTCAAGACATTTTTTCTTAGCTTCTGTAATTCCTTTAGTTTGGACCAAGATGATGTACATTTGTTGAGCAGAGATTTAGAGGAAGCTGAGGTTTTCGATGCTGTCAAGAGTATGTGTAAAGGTAAATCACCAGGATATGACGGGCTTCCTATAGAATTCTACAAAAAGTTTTGGTGTATAATAAAATAATGATATAATGGAGGTGTTCAAATTCATTGCAACTATGAAATGCATGTCAGATAGTCAATCCTTAGGTATTAATAAAATATTAGCTAAAACAGGAGATTTTATCCGTGGTGGAAAACTGGAGACCTATAACCCTACTGAATGTGGACTATAAAATCTTTGCTAAAGTTTTAGCAAACAGATTGAGATGTGTTACTGAGAAGATTATCCCTTCCCCGGAAACAATATTGTGCAGTGAAAGGAAGGTCAATTGTGAATTGTAATAATACGATTCGAGATGTAATTTTTCATGCAAAACAAAACTGTCTAGATTTGGCAATCTTAAGCTTAGATTGGTCTAAAGCCTTTGATAGGGTAAATATGGATTTTGTTTTTAAAATAATGAAGAAATTTGGTTTACCAGAGGAATTTGTGGACCTAGTTCGAGTTTTGTATAAGGATTGTAAAAGTCGTATTTTTGTAAATGGGTTTATTAGTTCCCCCTTTAGTATTAAAAGATCTGTAAGACAGGGCTGCCCGATGTTCCAATGCTGTTATATTGTATATTTCAAGAACCTTTATATAGGGCAATGAAGAGTAACAACAAGATAATAGGGCCAAGCCTACCTAACAGTGTAAATATATGTCTGCAGGGTTATGCAGATGATTTATCTATGATTTTGTCAACTGATGATTCAGTTAGAGAGTGCTATGAAGAAATACAATTGTTTGAAATTGCGACAGGTGCACAGCTAAACAAGGACAAAACTAGTATAATTGGGTTTGTGTAAATGGGAGAACCGAAACACCTGGCCTCTCAGTTGGTTAAAAACTGTTGAAAGTATAAAAAATTCTTGGTATGGTTTTTTATTATAATGATTTTGAGATGACGTGTGAAGAGAATTGGTCTCGCCTTGCTAAAAATATTGAAATATCAGTAGCTATGCTTAGTCCAAGACAACTGTCTATTTTCCAGAAGGCTATTATTATTAATTCTCATAGTTCTGTCCAAAGTTGGTATATTTCTCACACTTGCCTCCATCAAAAAATACATGGCTCAAAATAAATATGCATATTTTCCGGTATGTCTGGAGGGGTACTTACCATCCTGTAAGCAGAGAGAGAGTTTGTTTGCTAAAGAAAAAGGTGGATGGGATAATAAATGTTTTTTTTAAATCATTAGCGATTTTCAGTTCGGACAGCTTTGAGTGATATAAAAAGGATATAGGTTTGAGCAATTTCTATTGCAAGATGAGAATAAGCTTCTGTTTAGATTTGAAGGAATTAAAGAGATTTCATTTTTATCAATCATCATTTTACCTCAGTTAGCAATTGATGTCATCAGGAAAAGTTTTTCTCGGCATGAAAAATTCCCAAACTTGAATAGTAAAGACTGCTATAAATTTATAAGGCCAGAAATGCACCAAAAGATTGAAGAGAGTTATCCACTTTTCAGGACTGGGAAATGGTATGGGAGAGCATAAACAAACCTTTCATTGGGTATCATGGAAAGGGAGTTTGCCTTAAATATGCACAGGGAACCTTGGCGACCAACAACCGGCTAAAAATGTTAAATATCAAAAACAGTGATAGATGTGATCATTGTGAAGATGTTGAATACACCTTGCATATTTTTTACTTTTGTAGTCACATAAAAACATCATTGGAGTATTTCAAAAGTGTGCTATTCAATACTTGTAAAATAAATAGAGATAATGTTTTGAAAACATTAATGTTTAGTTTCAATTATAGGACTAAAAAGGATCTTAATAGTGCCACTGTATTAATTGTAGGTATTTATATGCTGTTTGGGTTAGTAAAAGTAACATTACACAAAAGAGGAAACAGATGTTTATTAAAAGCAAATTTTGTTATGATAGGTGGCTATTAAAGAACAATTACAAAGAAAGAATAAAAAACAAAAAATATTTTCACAATAGAGTACATTAATTACTGTTTTTTAAATAGCCAGTATTAATTAATTTTGTAAGTAATATCACAATTAATATATAGTGTTAAGGAAAAAAAGTTTTAAAGTCTAGTTAATAATAAAAAATAAAAATCCAGTAATTTGTAAATATTGTAGTGTACAATTTGTAATATTTTGTAATATTTTTGTAATACCTTACTTATGTAAAGTGACATGTAATATTTTTCTAATAAAAGTTAAAAAAAAAAAATTTAATTTATCATACCACCAACTTCTGGAGGCTACTGATAAGCAGTAGACTCGGGCGTCGTGGACATCCTCCCACAGAGGCACCTGACCGCCTGCACCGATCAGCTTATATAAGCTGCCATCAAACTGCTTTGTTTGTGCAAATACTACCAGGCGACAAAAGAAACGAACAATGGTTACACCTATCTGTGCTGATGTGATGTGCCCTTGCGTGCATCTGGTGTTGCTTTCGTGCATAGCATACTCAAAATAACTATTGAAGACACACACACACACACACAGAGGATAATCTTTTTGTAAAATATTTCATGTATAATGTCTGTAATCATTACTTTTTTCCATAATAAGAATTTTATATATCTTTTGTGTATTCTAGCGATAGGTCGAGGTGGTTGTGGTTTTAGTGTATGTCGTATTATACGAAAGCTTACAGAAAATCCAAAAATAAAGATTCAAATAATATGCAACAAAAGCCTATTGTAATTAGTCTGACTACTCTCAAATAACCATTAGGTCATGAGTTTATTTAAATTAGTTACTAGGTCTATTTATATAATACTTCAATGATCAGAAATTTGTTTTGACAAGATTAGAGCAATTGATTATTTATATAGTTTAAATATCAAAGTATATTCTTCGTTATAACTATTATACAATATGATTGCAATAGACTAAGAGATTGCATTATATTTACTCACTTGTTCTTTCGAATACGATAGCTTTCTGTTATTGAACTTGTAAGTAATAAAGATAGAATATTCTCTTTAAATATGATATATCATTTTAACCTACTTTACAATAATATCAATGGCAATAATAGTTACTATAAAGAAAAAAATATGTACGAAGCAAATAAAAAATGTATAAACAGTAAGTGCTACGATAGCAACTTGGAAGATCATTCATTTTACGAGATGAAAAAAATCATATTTTAGGATTTTAAAATATAAACTTATTTCTATTATCATAACACTCCCCGATATACAGTAAAAGTCAAAAATAAGCTAAAACATCATAACGTAACAAGGGGTGTAGTAAGCAGTAAAAATACGCTATCCTAAACCGAGGATAACAACAAGCCTTTTAACACCCCCCTACCCACCCCACCCCCAGCACCCCCCCCCCCCCCCCCCCCCCCCCCCCCCCCCCCCCCCCCCCCCCTCACCCCAACCCAGGTGTTACAAACTGACTGTCCTACTTCCCGCGGTACAGTTACTACCACACTACCTATTCATCGGGTAAAATACCACGTCGTCGCGCAATAAAATTAACTTTGATGGTTTACAACAAAATAACGAAGAGAAAGAGAGGGAAAATATATTGATGGTACACCCATAAAGTAATTACAAAGGTAAAGTTGTGTGTTAGATTCTGAAGAGCAGCACTTTTGTCAACACTGGACTGTTGTGAAATGGTATTAACCAAAAGGGCCTATTATTACAGGTGGTTGGCTTGACTTCATAAATTTGACAAAGGTCAAAAACGTGAATACCCTAAAATTTTATAATTGCCGTTTCTATGAGAAAATAAGTTTTTCTCTAATCCCATGCTTTATTATCACTAATGCCTGAATTTAACTTTATTGAAAATGACTTACGAATGAATGAGAATTTTTGGATTTTAGATTTAAAAAAAGAATAGCGTCTAGGCCCGGAAAACATAAAGAAACTACATCAGCTTCCATTTTCTTTCTCATAAAGTCCATTTCCATATGGTGAGTTATTCCATTGTAAAAATTTGGAGTTTTAATCACATACACAACAGTGTTATGTTTTCTTTCTATTTTTTTACTTCATTACTTTTTCATTTAACAACACTATGCTACAAAACGATTTGCGTAAATGAACAGAAATGCATATTATGGATAATTCTTTAATTTCTGATAGCATAGGATGTCCATCATTCCACCACCGTGAATAGACATTCATACTGTCTATTTATTTTTTTATCTTCAATAAAATTGTGTGGTTTAAATTTCATTTACTAGGCATTATAAATATGTAATTGACGAATAATTGTTAGTCAGTTTTATGAACTGAAAATTAACGAGATACATTTTATTCAAATTCTTGAAGCTAAATTACTTCAGTTACTATTGGTTTATACGGTATATATTGATTGGTACCTGGAAGGAAAGTAAAAAAACTCAGTTATAATTATTAACTTTTTACAATGGCCAGCTATATTCAGCAGTTAAGAATATATATAAAGTGCAAACAAAATAGTGAGAATTAGAGCATTGATCATGATACGACAGTGTTGGGCAAACTTTTCAGACCGAGGGCCGCATAAGTTGGCTAAGAAAAGATAAGATTATACCACGTATAGACAGAATGGTTGACAAAAACTATCCAAATCAGAATCCATCACTAGTAATTTAATGGTAAAAATGTTTCTGGTCGTAATTCTGCTTTACAATTCGTTAACAATCTGGCGCAAGGTTGCTGGTAGAAACTCATCACCACATTTAAGTTTGTCTGGCAACTGGAAAACCTCTGCTCATAAATGTAACAGATGAACTGAGAGTGACTTGTTAAACTCTACTGATGGTGGTGAGTGAAATATTTCCTTCAATGAATGACCAGAATGAATGTCTAACAATCATTCATGCTGCATCGACATCAGAAGAGAAAGGAGAAGTTGAATCCAAGCTCAATCTGTCTGAAATCCTCAATCCCTCTTTTAAACTCCTCAGTCAAACTCCTCAACTTATCCTTAATGAATATACATGTATAGTTTATTAAAAAAATTAAAAAAATTTATTTATTCGTTTTTTTAATTTCCTGTAGGCGTCCGTGGGTAGCAGTTTGCCCGCCATTGTGTTACAATGATTTAACATTGTTCTGCCACTTAGCTAAAGATCTATCGTCATCATAGCAATGGATCAGAAATCAAAAGTGCTTTTGATCACATACGTAGAATGTTTCAATTTCATTTGAATTGGTGTACAATAATTGTTTTTCTACAGGTCGTTAAATTTTGAGTTTTCTATAACGTTAATGGAATTGTTTTTCGTGAAAAAAGCTTTCAAGTGGTTGCTCTAGAAACTGAATGACATCATCACCGAACAGAAAAGAAAAACAAAATATCTGTTGACTCCTCCTCAGAGAAGTATGCTGGTAGCTATGTCCTTAGTGCAGTACGGTACTGAGTGACTCTCTCTCTCTCTCTCTCTCTCTCTCTCTCTCTCTCTCTCTCTCTCTCTCTCTCTCTCTCCCTCTTTCTATCTCAACCAATACAATTGACCTCGCATAATTACCTAAGGTAGCTAAATCAGAATCGTGAACCACAAAAATGCATTTATTTAAGAATAAAAGGCCTAAACCGATCAGGTTCTCAAAGAAACAAATGTTTAACTGAATAAGTTAAAAATTCAAAATCCAGATAATTCAAATAACCCTGGGGATCGAACCAAACCCGTCCACCTCTTTCTCTACTATAACTAACATTAGTTTAGTCATAAAATAGACAACTAGAAAAGTCATAGTCTTCCCACACCATATCCACGGAACTATCAGTTAAGTTCCCATTAAAATTATCAGATAAGTTCCCACCGCCAGAACCATCTGGAGAAAAAAGAAAATAAAGAAATCCCACATAAACAATTGCAAACAAACCAAAATGACATAAATCAAAACTCATATGGAAAAGGACAACTCGGAAATAAAGGTTTAAAATATAAAAAGACAAAGCCACACTCGTGCTTAAAAGTACGCTTACCCATTTCAGTTGTGAGCACTAGCACTTAAGTAAAATACACCTGTAAAATGGGAATCTCAATAACAAGGCCTCTTCTCCGACTTTGTTTGCTTCTTCGTTTTAGTGATCTTACCTTCCCTTTATGTAGGGGAAACAGCTCGTACGTACACAAGCATGAACTTTATCACAAGACACTCCCCGTAATACGACGTCATTGATTCGTCACAAGTTCATTGCACTGGAATAGATGTGCGACATCATAACAGCTCATCATCACACCCATAAAATCTACCCAAAACCAGTTTCTTGCTTTCGTTCATGCGCGGACATAAGACTTGATCTGCTTTGTTGAGGCAGCGACTTCCACCTGGTACCACCCCAAGTATTTGTGTCAACATCTTCGGAGATAACGCTGAATCTGTCCTTTCTAAGACCCCGCTTGCCTCCATGGAGTCAAAATGACAATATCTATCATTTCAAAGAATATCATTGTTCATCACATCTGCTTATCAACCATCGGTCAACAAAAAAAGTCATTTAAAAATATAATATATTATATATATATATATATATATATATATATATATATATATATAATATATATATATATATATATATATATATCATACAAACATACAGCTCATATCCTTCTAATCCTTATGGATATGATAAACTGACCAAGAATAATATATAAAAAAAGGAGATTCTCTGCAAGATGAATGCAACTCGAAACCGCTATGTTTTCCAATGATAATAATAATAATATTGAACTTAGGAAGCAGACCTCTCTCAAGCATACTTTATTAAACGTGATGGCTACCTCTTCTCTATTTTTCGGATAGCGGCTTTTTTCCGTACTACTTAAACAGCCTAGTAGAGTGCCTATGGAGGTCATTATCAAATACAGGTTAATGATCGATGTATATATTTCAACTTATACAGATAAACTATGATATCATTGTCATCAGAGTCATCTCTCTCTCTCTCTCTCTCTCTCTCTCTCTCTCTCTCTCTCTCTGTCTATCTTTCTCTCTCTCGTTTTCTTATAACGAGCTTTCGTCTGAAGCTGCCAGACACCCTCTAGGCTAGGAAACTGAGGGTGGACTGCTTCTGGAGTAGTGTCCGCCCCCGTTATATTTGGGGTCGTCAGCAGGGGGGTCTGCCCCATGCTGATCTCCTTTTGGCTGGCGGCAGTGAGTCTTCTTTATCATTGGTTGCTTGAGCCGTATCTCAAGCCGCCTTCGCCATGTCGATGATTTCGTTCTTGTAATTTTCTAGACCTCCTGAGGTGTGTGGTGACGCTGCTGGTTGTTGCGTAACTCTGCATGCGGGACGTCACGGGTAATATGATTGTCGTTCCCCGCAGGAGTATCTCGTTCGGGGGCGTTGACTTCCGTAAAGTTGTCATGGTCGGTGGTGTCATTGTTGGTGGCAGGTCTTCTCAGACACGTGGGTACTAGAAATTCTTCCTGCGTCGTATTCAGTGTTGGTTTTATTTGCTATGTGAGAAGCACCTCCAGCAGGCGTAACCGACTGGCATCAGGCGCATTCCTGATGATCTAAGTCTTCTGGATGATCACATCCCGGGAGATGGCCTCTTGGGTGTGGCAGGAGAGTCTCTTAGACAGGCGCATGCTAATCATACCACCGTAGGTGCTGCTGCAACCACGGACTGGGCATGTGTATTGGCATACCACATACATCTGCTTTAGGGGACCTCATACCTGTGGGGAAAGGTTATTTTTCATAATTAGGTCACGCGTCCTCCAATTTTGGTAATATATAATTAAGTCAATTTTCTTGGTGTAGTCGATTGGGATTACATTGTCAGAAATAATCTTAACAGACTCCTCTTCTTCACGGTAATGCGCTTATAATACAGCTTGATATTATTATCCTGGGGGCGGGGGTGCAGGCTCTCACTACCGTACCATTTCTCCAGGGCTGCACGGACATCTCTACTTATAATTTATTCGAATACCAGTTATTTACGAGTACTTGGGAGGCACGGTCGAGTTCCTGATGAGTGTCCTGCCAGTTGAGCAGTGGGAGAGGACTCTCCTGACGAAGGCCCTGACGGTCGTGCTTTTGAATATGGCGGGGCACTCACTGTCACTGTTGAGGCAAAGTCCAAGGTTAGTATTCTTTATGTAGACAGAAGTACGGAGGTTGTCTTCCATCTTACTCAAAAGGACGTCAAGGAAGGAGAGCTGATCGTCGGTGCTGTATTCGGTTTCCATTCCTCGACGTGCCTATAGCCTGTAGTTTACTGACGCAGAGATCAAAACTATTTGTATTGTTGCCTTGAAACTTAAATACCCAAGGACCTTTGTAGCATGGAAAAGACCTAGAAAATCTTTTTACTTAACTAATGACATACTTGAATTTAGTAAACATAGCATTCTAAACAAAAATGTTCTTTTTAGTAATATTAATGTTAAAAGTTTAGTAATATAAAAATTCTCCTAAAGATATTTCAGGCTGCATACATAAAATTTCTTGTAAAAAATTTCGATAAAATATATTATGGACAAACTGGAAAATCACTTTCACAAAGAATCAAACAGCACCAACATTCAGTGAGAACTGATGAAATATCGAATGCATTATTCGCACATATGAGAGAGATTTAGATCATCCAATTAACTGGAGTCAGGCAAGATCCTTAATGCTGTGTAGCGACAAAGTTAAAAGAAATATCACTGATTCTTGTTTCATCAAATAAAATAATGGAAGTGTTCCAAATTTAAGTCTTGTTATCCTGGGGGCGGGGGTGCAGGCTCTCACTACCGTACCATTTCTCCAGGGCTGCACGGACATCTCTACTTCATAATTTAAAAAGTTGTAGATAAATATAAGCAACAAAATCAATATATTCAGTTGTATAAATGTGTTTGAGCTTCCGTTTCTCTTATGGTCAAGTCTGTTTCAGTTTTTGACAATGTGATATCGAATTATCCTGGATTATCACTTTGATTTTTATCCTTTTGACAATTAACCATCTAGTATTCTTGATCTTTTTGTTTACCTTGTAACTTTCTTTTCAACTGTATCTCATTTGTGCTTCTACAATAGGTATGATGGTTGAATGAAGAATGAGGGCAATTAGCTAGCTAACCATGGAGAGGAATAGTTTAGAAAGTTAAGTATTAGTAAGAGTAATGTAAAGTATATTGTATCCACAATTTTAATTTGGATATAAATGTATCACAATACTGATTTTCCATTATATCAACATGGTGCTTTTTACAGATTACACATTTTAAATTTTATTTATTAATTGTATAATTCTATTTAGCAAACGTTCCCGTTTTCTAATGCTAACGTTAATATTAACTTATCATAATAATTTTGTAATATATTTACATAATAAATACTACATATTACTTTTTCACAGGACATCCAATTCCTCTGCTATTGTATTGAACTACTATGAGATTCAGGGCCTCTGTAACACGGTTTTTTGCACTTTGCTCTTTATCAAAGCATCGGATGTAGCTGAAAGTTGACAAATGTATATTTTACAACCACACACAAATTTTGTCAGCATTATCAATAACCTAAACCCGATGGTTTTAATTTTATAGAGTAAAAATTATCTAGCCGACGCCATGGCCAATGATTACGAGCCAAGAGTCGAAAAACATTTATTACGTAAGCAAGGTAAAAACCTTTTGACGAAATGTTGCCCTGCCCATCCACCAGGCAGAAACTCATTCACCTTGTTCTACGGCTCTGAAACCCAAAGACTTTATGAATGGCGGAACGATACATAGATGTGGGTGGGGTATCTGTGCTAGCGTAGTAATACTACTGTAGCAGTAGTGCCGCAACAGTATAGCAGTAATATACATGAATTAAACGTTTAGGCCAACTGCTGGGATCCTTGAGGAGCATTTAGCACTTCTTACAACTACTTGAGAAACGAGTTTTTATAGCCAGAAGTTAAATTTTCTAATCCAACAATGCCCATGATAGCCTTCAGTGTTATCTTGAATTATAATGAGGCCAAAGTGGGTGGAGCCTCATGAAGTCATCATTCTGACGATCATTATTGGTGAAGGTTTAAAGCCAAAATACGGTAAATAGGTAGATAGCCAATAAATAAAACTTGCCTGACATTGGATATAGCAGTTATCAAATCAAGCTTGTCTACTATGTTTTGAAAATTACCAACTATTCCCTACATCTTGTCAATCTGATTGTGTCCTATAAAGTAGACTGTAATTTCTTAGGAAACTTATTTTGGGAGTTAGACTAATAATCGAAGTGTTTTTGTGTTTATTAACATATTTTGTTGGTTTGTTCATTATGACAATTATCAGTGGAGAGGTTTCAGAGTTCATACAGGTGTGCTGCTTTACTTGTATTTAAATTTGTATGTCATTGTTGCCAGAGGTATAGCCTTCATTACGTATAGCCAATCATCCATCGAGAAAGAGGGAAGAAATGCTGTCATAAGTTACGTAACGATTGCGTTCGAAACCTTTTCTCTGAGTACGTTGCCCCGTCTTCAAAAAAGTCACTTCTACATTATGAATATCAAATTTATTCACCCTACGTAATGCAGAATACAGTCAAAATTTATGTGTAGATATAATGTGTATTCTGAATAAGCGCTATATTTATGAACTGCATAGATAAAAAGTTATTGCGAAAAAAGCGTATTACAGAGGCCCTGAATCTCATAGTAGGTTACTCTATATATTGGTTGTCGATCTGTATATTCTCTAATTAGTTCGTTCTACTTTATATTTTTTGTCCATTTGTTCTATATGTAGATCATCATCTTCTTGATTGTTTCTCACTGAGGACCTTAGTATCTTATTTAGGGATTTTTGTGATGCACTTATATTGAATGCTGATGCTAAACTTGTTGGTATTGGTGGATATTCCATTACTGGTCTTATTACACTTTTGTAGAAATGGGTTTTAATATTTGTGTTCATATTCCTAAACCTTTTTAGCTACGTATATTTTCTTCTTGCTATTCTTAACCTTTCTCTTGCATTTCTTGACATTTCTCTTTGCCTAAATTGCATTTCTAGCATTCTTGTGCTTTTAGTAAAATTCACTGGTTGTTGATCTAACATTATTTGTGCAGGTTTGTATGCAGATACTGATACTAGTTGGAATTTAGATTTATTTGTTTTTAGTGTCTACTTCTTTTCAAATCGATTTGTTCTTTCAATTAGGAGCATTGCTTTTTGTGCCACTTGTCATTTCAAATTCGGGTCCTTTCTTCTTGTTCGTTTCTCTGGGTGTATATCTATTTGAGTTATATCATCTGCAAAGCAGACATCAGTACAGTACTCTGGTGGTGGAGTCACATCTGATATATATAATATGAATAAATGAATAAAGTTGGACTTCGTACATAGTATTTCCTTAAAAATACTTGAAGGGTTGATATGTAATATGTTGCGTTGAAGTCCTTGTATCCATACTTTGTGAAATGCCTTGGTTATATCTCTACATAGTAGGTTGCATGAGTACCTTCTTTGTGATAGTGCAATTTTCTCATATATTGTTGTTGTTGCAATTTGGGTTTTTCTTCCTTTTCTAAATCAATATTGATTTTTATTGTGTATTGATTACCTTCTAAGAACATCACTAATCTGTTGTTAATTATTCTTCTCAATATTTTACCAGTTATTTCTAGTAATATTATTGGTCTATAATTCTCTACCTGACATATATCTTTTCCTGGTTTGGGTATCAAAATCATTATTTCGTTCTTCAATATATTTGGAAAATATCCCATTTCGAGAGCGTAGTGGTATATCTCTATTAATTAATTTTCCAAATGCAATGTCTGGTCAATTTTTTATTATCACCTTATTAATTCCACTTCTTCCTGGTGACTTGTGTTTAATTTTGTTATTATTATTATTATTTTGATTTCTCATAATTGTCTCATGTTGGGTGACGAAATTTTGTATCCTCCTGCGTTATTTTAAATATTTCCTGCCAGTGGGTCTTGTGCAGCGTTTTTTTCTCTTGGTCATCATATATTTTCTCATTCCTATGCTCTATGTATGGTGATGTATTAGTTTTGTTACCCATCCATCTTGAAACAGAGCTCAAAAATTGTTCTGGGTTATTGTACTGTATTTGTGTATTTTCTATTGTCTTCTCAATTTTGATGATATAATCTGGAGTTATCTTGTACTAACTGTTCTTGAAGTGATACAAATCTTATTAATGTGTTGCTCCAACCTGTTATAATTACTGTATTTTAGATGTTGTTGTAGTGGCATTGTATTAATCTTTACTTATCACTTCTAATATGATGTGGAAGTGTAGTGTATTTAGTTATTGCGGTGTATGATTCTTTATAGGTTCCTCTATATTTCTGTAACATTTTTCAAGTTCTTCGTTTACCATTTCTTTTATCTTTATTTCATTTGATTTTATTGTTGGTTGTCTACTCATTTTTCCCTCTATTTCATTTTTGAAGCTTTCCTAACTTTCTCTTTTTATATTTAGTTTTTCTAAGGATGGAATCATTATTGGATTTGTTGGCAATGTAATGGCAATATTGAAGTGAATTTTGTTATTTCCTAATGTTATACCTGGCTTTCCTTTTCTGTTATTTACTACGAAAATATCAAAATCAGGTCCTAAGTGTATGATATATTTTTTTTATTTATCAATCTTTACCTGTGTAATTGTATTGCCTGTCAAATTAGATAGCATTTAGATCCCCTACGAGGTAGTTTGGTTTTCTCCTGCTAATTAACTACATTACATCTGGAAGTGGGAAATAATGTCTTCTTGGCGGCTTGTAAGCTGTAGCGATCACTATTGGTCCCTTGTTAGTTTGAATTTGGGTTACAAAGTCGTCTTGGAAGTCATCTATTATTTGACGTCTTATATTATTCTTGATTGCTAATGCTATTCCTGTAAAGGGTTCATCAGCAAAGTTTTGCATGTATGTTATTACACCCAGACATTTTCATAGTTTCGTTTCATTTCATACCATGTTCATTGATTAATATTATGTCAGAGTCTTCTTCTATTTATATATAATCTATATACATATATATATATATATATATATATATATATATATAATATATATATATATATATATATATATATATTATATATATGTATATATATATATATATATATATATATATATATATATATATTATATATATATATATATATATATATATATATATATATTATATATTCAAATTTCTTTGTTTTCGAGGATTTCACGTTGCGTTGAATTATTTTCATTCTTCGCAGAGCTATGTCCATTCGAGTTCCAATGGACTAATAACTGTGATATTTGCTTTAATTTTTCCGTTTTTGGTATTCCTGGCTGCTGCCACAGTATGTTTTGATGCAAAAGTTGATTCTTGTAGGTTTTCCAAAATGGGAGGACTGGAGAAATCTGAGAAACTTAGTGGTGAGGCTTGTATTTCTTTTCTTAATTGATGCTGTTCTTGTAAATTACTTACATGTCTTGAGGGAAGGATTCGTGAGTTCGAGTCCGAATTAGGCTCAATTCCGGGTATAAAGTCTTCATCTGATGAGTCGTCTCCTGAGCGTTCTGCTGTGTTTTCTTCACATTGTGTGCAGTCTTGCATATCCTGGTGTATAGCCCGAGTTGGTTGAAGATCATCGGCTTTGTTTGTACGCTTTTCTTGCCTTTTATTCCTTGACATGATGCCTGCTATCATGTTTATATGTTTCTACAGAGAAATGTATTGCTGGTAAATTATTTTCTGCTAATATACTGTTTATTACTGAGGGGTAGGATCACTCTTGGCGCAGCCCCAGTTCTATTACTAAATTTGTTATTATCGTAATTCTTGTCTCTCCTTGTATTCTACTTATACTGTCTTTAATGTTAATTCCATTGGCCAGCAATTTTATGTACTGGTCGCTGTAACTTTGGCGTAACTTGTACCACTGTTTGTAGTGGATGTTGCTTATCTGTTCGCTTTGATCTCTTGAATTTTTCTTTTTATTAGATCCTTTCTCACTTCGCATTTCTATGTTGTTGATTGCAGTTAACACATTTTTTTTTCTTTGCATTCTCTGTATGTATGATCATGTGATGAACATTCAGAACACATTTTATAGTTATTATCATTAAATCATTCCTTGTAAAGATGCTGCCCATAAGAGTAGCATTTGTAGCTAAATAACAAATTTACAAATATATCCCCATCCATAAGTTGACTTAGAATGTATTCGTAGGCCATAAATAATCCTCCTTCTATGGCTTTCTTTGCCATCATCGGTGTTTCAAACTTTATTTTCATGGTGTGGGAATTGTTGTGGATTTTTATCACCTTATCCACTTTGGCTCATCGTTATTCCTCTCAAAGCTGTCTTTAAAGTAATCTTCTCCGTATTCTGCCGTTGTGACGTCCAGATATTTTTCTACTATAGTTTTCATGACATTATATTCTGGTGGGGCTATTACTTCAAACTGTACATGTAGACAAACTGTCCTGTTCTCTGATTTTAGAATAGTTTCTGAGTCATTTTCGTGAACACTGACAAAGAAAGCTACGTTGGCGTGGGTTACTCTATGGACTCTAGCCTGGATGGCGTCTATACTACAATGCCATAACTTGCGCCGTTTACTTGGCTTGCCGTGCGGTTTGGGACTATTGTCTTGTATATTAGTATTCATTTGTAATCATAGTATTTACTTTCTTGAGGATTTGCAGCGAAGAAGGGTGACACAAAAACCTGGCTATGCTGGAATTGAAAAAAAAAAAATAAAATCAGAGCGATGCCGATGACCAAGAATCGAAAAAAGATTTTGAAATACCTGACGAGCTCCTTCCCTCGGATACTAGGCAGTCATGAAAATACGTCTTCCCTGCGGGTGCTGTGGGCAGAATGCAATCATCTACATTTATTGTACAAGGAAATGTAAATATTCCTGAAATTGGCAATAGAATGAGAAGAAAATAATTTTATACCATTTTTGGATGTCTTAATTATTTTGAAATAACACCAATTTTAGTTTTAAAG
>NC_087212.1:79602220-79614720 GCF_015104395.2 Macrobrachium nipponense | reverse complement strand
TATATATATATATATATATATATATATATATATATATATATATATATATATATATATATATATATATATATATATATATATATATATATAATGAACAGAAGCATCAGTAACCCAAAACCAAATCGAGAAAAGAAAATGAAAATAAATATTAAATGAAGAATAGAAGCAATTATCCTTTAATTATGCTTGTCTCATTTTCTCACTAAAATGACAGGTACTCCAAAAAGGATGTAGTTTGGCAAAAATTCATGAAATTACACGACAGAATCTGACAGTGATTTGCCACTCGTGAGCTTTTGGGGACTGGCCTTGATTGAGAATGAGCCTCGTAGGTCTTATCTCGTGGACTCACACCTTAATCTGAAAGTGTGGCCACTGATTCCTCCTCCAACGCGCCTTCGGTGGGTTGCTAATTAGCGAAAGAACTATGATCTATGTCAGTGGTTCATAGAGGTCTTCAGTCCCGATGCCCCAAAGTTCAACTCCAAGTTAAACTGATACCCCCTCTCCAATATCAGCCTGCTACTCATACTGTTTTCAGCTTTTCATTTTCAGAACAAAAGAGCAAATAGCCCGTCTTTAAACAAACAACTGAATTGTATGTAGTCTTTATATTATATATTTAGTCCATATATGAATGAAGTACAATGTTTAATATACAAAGTAAAAAATCAGCTATCTACAATTGTTTCAGGATGTCTTTTTTTATACACCTAAGAACCGGTTTTGATACCCCTTGGGGTATTGAGACACTATTTTAGGAACACCTGATCTATGTACGTATATAAAGCCTCCATAATTCCTCAGGATATTTGATTCAAAGGCCAGAGATAACTAAAATACTTGTAAGCCAAATTCTCATCTTCGTCTCTAAGGAACCCGAGATATCAGACCCTCATTTCTTAAATGTGGCTGGACACTGGAATGATCTCATATCAAGATATCTAAGGTTCCCTTCTGGACATCGAATTTGCTCCACTCTTCCTGAGAAGAATGACTGAGTCTTCTCTTCAGGAAAATTTTGAAGGTCTGCGCATGTACGCCAACTTGAACTACAGGGATACTTTAGGCGTGCTGTCTTTCTGGGAGAGTTACGAATTTTTATATTATTTATATTATTATTTATTATTTTTTTGTGGTGGGGGGTGAGGGGGGCGGGCAGAATGCTTCTCTTAATTTGCCGGCTCCAAATCTGTGCTGTGTCTGATAGGTCAATGGTCGGCCTAGTTCGAATATATTTGCGTTGTAGAATGCAGTATCCTACTGATAAAAGTATGTCTAGCATGCGCCTTTTTATAGTAGGTAATCTCCTGTCAGGTATTGAATATAAGTACACATAGACACAATCACACATGTATGTAAACACACTTCCACATCATGGTGCATATTTTAGTTTATTGCTTATTGTGATAGACCTTTAAAAAATCCGAGGAAGTCAACCAGTAAAGATATCACTTAAAGAGAGAGAGAGAGAGAGAGAGAGAGAGAGAGAGAGAGAGAGAGAGAGAGAGAGAGAGTATTTATTTAAACTACCTGGAAAAAATGCTATATTGCAATTTGTGGATATGACATAGTTTTGTCCTCATCATCCAGGGTATCAAGTCTCAGTTCCTTAAAACAATTATCCTTATATTTTAATATTTTATTTCCCTTTCTTGCTTTCTGGTATAATATTAATTTTTTAAGAACTGGTCACTTCTACCTGTATTTTCTATTGCCTTCTGTTACTTTATTTAAGGAAACATCATAAAATTTTTTGTAAGGTTAGATTTCAAGGCAATGACACTATGGGCTTGTTCCATATGAATATGGTTCACCTTCTGAAAGATAATATCAATTTTGTCTTAGTCATTTATTTCGTTCAGTTACATGATCATAAAATGAGTATTATTGTTAATTAAAACATGAAGAGTTCCTATATTATAGCTATTTCAACCCTGAATGGGCGGATAGCTTCTCAGGAATAATAATAACAGGTTTGGTACAGTGGACGGATTGATCCTTTAAATAAGCAATATTAAGCGCCATCGATTTGGAAAGAATCGGGCGGGAAAGAGGTGCCAATACTTCTGTAGCCCATAAATTCACTGGCTAAAATCAAGACTCATTGGCTCATGAAAGCTAAGTAGTGATTTTAACTTTGAACGAAAATGTACTGCTCTCTGTCTCATATAACATATTTATAAATTTGATCATAAATATACCAAGAGGCTGCTGTTGGTTTTAGTTCTTGTCTTTTACGATAGTATGTCAGTTGCAAGTGTAAATTTGTATAGAAATATTAGAAAAAAACATGCACAAATAAAAAAAAAAAAAGTGATTGAATCTTCGTTCTCAGTAAATTTGGGTAAATATTTTTCAACAAATATGCTTAGAATTTGTTACTGATTTTATTTTTTTATCTGTGTTGATATTGTGTGAGCTGTAATTATAATTTTGCAAAAAAGATCAAATTATTTATTAGAAAAACATATATAAGTTTGTAAAATTTACGATTGTCTTGTAAAAGAGGTCCAACCAGAGGTTGAAAATAATAATGTTCAACTTCTCGTGGAAGTTAGTTTAATTGCCGACCTCAAAGTTTACCCGGCCTGAAGAGCTGCATATTGATTTTTTTTTTTTTTATCCGTTCAGATCATTAGAGGTTAAGGGCATAAGTAATCATATTCCTATATCAATACACAGAAAACGACTGGGACCTTTGGAAAGTTTCTGGGAAAGTAATGAGGAAAATATGCAAGATAAATTCCAATTATACGTGTACAGGTACCTTGTTTATATTAGTTAATGTCTTTATAGAGTTATTTCACCGGATTAAAGAGTTCATGTATAGATATTACAGTTGAATATTCATAAATGACTAAGAAATTCTGGATATCATTTTTGGCCAACTCACACAGTTGATGAAATATTCGACGCGATCCTCGTTTACAGATGAATTGAACTGAATAGGAAAAATGAATTATTCATATCAAATCTCATTTTGCTTTTCATGGAGTCATTTCGGTTGCGTTTGAATACCGTTTGCATCACCACGTTATAAACTTACTACGAAGGCGTCAACAGTGACGCGCCGTTTATTTGAAATTTACGTGAATATTGCATTTTCATGCAGTTCCTGGATTCAGATGACAATTTGTGTTGCTAAAACTGGAAAAAAAAGCAGACAAGCAAAAATAAAATTTACGGCTGGTGTTTATCAAGTGCAAATACAGTTGTCACATAAGGTTCTGTCTCCTATGCCTGCATTTCCATCATATCAATGGGTTTGAAAGATTTTTACGTTATGGCTGAGTTATTTTGAACCATTCGGGAACCCACCAACAAAATTCGTTGTTTCAAAGCGAAAGAGAGAGAGAGAGAGAGAGACTACTGAAGAGACTACATAATTACCGTAATAAAAATAGATAAATAAAATAAATATTATTAATAAAATAATGCCTCCATGAATTCAGTACCAAATTTTAAACTCAACGCATCCAGCAGGGAATAAAGCCGTTTGGTGATGAGCATTACGGATCAAGTGATAATACTCGAATCCCACGAATATAGGCGAACTGATCACATGTTCGAGCGCAATGAGGTCACGGGGTTTGATATTTCTCTAGCTGTTAGCAAAGAGAGTTAGTTTTACTCATCGGTGGAACTATCCTTGAAGATAATGTGTCCTGCTGATAATGTCATGATTTCCGAACCTCCATTGATGTACTGACGCTTAGATTACTGGTGTACATAAATGAGACTTCTTTCTTGCCCAATTTGAAATGCATATTTAATATTTGTTCAAGTATATACATTTTGCTCAAATGGTCGCAGCTATGAAAATTTTAGGGTATGTTACTTTTTGGTGTCATTTAAAAAGGTTATAAATATCTCTCTCTCTCTCTCTCTCTCTCTCTCTCGCCAATAAATTACCATTGCCTTTGCAACGGTCTCAAGGTCTTCCATTACCACTTTCAAATTATTCCCGTCTGAATTCTTCAACTATTATGCAATAAAACCGAAAGGTTATTTCCAATAGAATTCCCGAGAGCGATAAGGAGGTAAAGCCCGAATGGGAATTTATTTCTCAATTCCCACGTGATGCAAACTCAATTTGCCTTCTCAAACACTTTGAGACAGACAAATGCTTCAAGCTATATATGTCTATGTACAATTCCAAAGTCTTTTGAGGGGAAAATGTCTATATATTATCTAATGTATTTAGTGTAGCAATACCTATTGGATTTCTCGAATACGCTAAAACAGGCAAATGCTTCAAGCTATACATTCCTATACATATTTCTGCACATTTTTGAAAGAAAAATATCTATATTATATTACTGTCTCACCCTGTCCACACAGGGCTACTTCTATGTAGCAATGGAAGAACTGACAATTTTATTTCCCCAGTGACACCACCAGGAGCTGGTATAAGTCCTTTGGGGTAAAAGATATTTTAAGTTCTCATGAGGGAGAATTTCCATGTTTAAAAACAAGATGGGAAAATAGAAAAGGCTTATTTTTTATCAAGCAGTTTATTTTTGTGGTCTGTGAATAAAAAATATATATTTTTCGAACCATTGTTTATGTTGTAAGAGGGGGAAAGAATTGGAATATGTGAAAAATAGCTTTTAAATATTGCCTTTTCTCTCACTGTCGCTCGCTCAGATATTCAAGAAAAAGCCAAAATGGATTTGGCACAAACATTCATTTTAAGTAAAATTGAGGGAATTCAGTCACTTGTTGGTGAGAGCAAACTTGAGCATCGTCCGAAATGGGAATAACGAGAAGGAATAACAGGGTGATTTATGACCTCATAACGTTTTAATAAAATGCCATATAATGATTTCCTTTTTTCCTGAATGATGAATGCAACGAACAGGGCTTTCCCTTTCATTCTGTCAACGCCTGCAATTAATTTCAGCTTGTTTGATAAATAGTATTTTATTATATTTTCTTCTTCCAACAAAGTACGTCACTCAATCAAAGTTCCTGTTGTTTTTGGCGATCGGGAAAAGTGGGAATTCTTTCCCATCCTATTATTTTCTTGCTGTCAGCGACTTGTCTGAGGCTTTTAAGGATAAATAATTGCCAAGTTTCACTGAAATGTCAAAAATCGGTAAAAAAAAAAAAAAAAATCTAAGGAATATACTTCCAATTGTTATCACGCTCCATTTTTCAGTTAGCTTCTTAGCTTATTTGCCTCATTTCTTACTATTTTCGGTTTTTGAAAATTTTTTTAAATATTAAAAAAACTATTATTATAATTCATTATTATTATTATAAAAATTTCACAGGAGATTCTTATCTTTTTAAATGGAGTGGTTTCTCTGCCCTTAGAAGACATATCATTGCCCACACAGGAGCCTTCAGAATCAGACTCAGAGTCTTATAGGCCTTATTCTGAATGTCCTCCAACCTCAGTTGTCGATCTCTTTTGAGAATTTGCAAACTTCACCAGCCTTTCCAAGATCCAGGGAGACCTCAAAGTCTTCTCCAGCCCTTCAAGGCACACAGGACACGGGTTTGAATCCTACTACCCCGTTTTCTGAAGGCATGTGGCCTAGGATGCAGGGGTCCTTCCCTTCCGTAGGACCCTGTTCTGAACCTTCCGTTCAGAAGATACTTGTCTGACCCAAGAACGTAAATCATGAGAGAGGGACAGGCGCGCACACACACACACACAGATGTTGGGGGGGGGGGGGGGGCGGTAGGAATGTAACTTATTCCGAAAATAACTGATAGAAACCACCTAACGAGGAAGTTCTTACAGATGTCGCTGTGACTCGACACTTGTCAAAAATTCCTCACTGACCCCACCCTGCTGAATTATGACAATCTCTCTCTCTCTCTCTCTCTCTCTCTCTCTCTCTCTCTCTCTCTCTCTCCCCTGATTTGTTTATCTTTTTTTAAGCTGACTAAATTATGAATAAATTATGAATAACAAAAAACGGAAAACCTTTTTTCTTTCTCTTTCTCTTTATTAAGAGACTGGCAAAATTAATAAATAGATATTTTATCTGTAAACAACTCTCTCTCTCCTCTCTCATCTCTTCTCTCGTCTCTCTCTCTCTCTCTCTCTCTCTCTCTCTCTCTCTCTCTCTCTCTCAGAGATAATTTCCTGAGCTCGTCCGTTGGTCCACGAGTGTAATATAAAGACGAGTAGCACAGAGAGAGTTAAAATCTCTAAGTTTATCTATCAGTTTTTGTACTTTGCTTGTTCATACAGCTGTATTTTACAAAGTACTTCATGTATTTATTCTTCTGTATGTTCCTGTAAGCTTACTGTTTAATTAAATCAGGTACATCCATTCTCTAAGTTCATATTTACATTTTTGAAGGGGCTGCTTTATACTGCTGTATTTTAGAGTGCAGTTGATGTATTTAGTCTCCTGTGTGTTACTGAAGGCGCATTCGCGTCATCTGTGCTTGAAAACGTGGGAAACAGATTTTTAAATGAGGTAAGTCTAATTGCACTCAAACCAGCTCGTTAAATTCCAATACGTTACATTTCAAGACCTGATTACAATATGCAGCGAACCTTCTAAGTCATAAAACCCGTCCTGCGCCATCCAATTGTATATCGAGAGCGTAAAACAGTGGTTATAGACAGTTTACCCCAAAACTATTTCAGCAATTCTCGAAATGACTCTGCGGATGGTTTTGACTCTTGGAAAATCTTCCCAGAACCCAGATACATCCGTCACCCAGTGTCGTGTCGACTCTGGAAGGGAAAGTGTTGCTCCTTAACGTGTCAGGTAAGAAGATTAAAGTTTGTGTGATTACATGTGACTTGTAAGGAACCAGGTTTAAGAAAGCGGGTTACAAGGAGAAAGTGAGGGAATTTATGACATCTCAGATTAATGAATATAAACGTAATTAAACTAATAACATTATTTGATAGGCCTTAGATAGTGACCGGGGATTACTAAGGAGTGATGACGGATTTATAGCAGTTATACTCACTGTAGGCATGATAGATGATTATTAATTTATTGATAGAAGATACATTAACTAAAGGAGTGACATGTATTCATGAATCAGTTTAGTAATCCACTATTAAAGTGGATTAATAAAGTTCTTCATACAGGAGACTATTAATAATGGATTAACAGAAGTTTTAGACAATTATAGCAGACACTTATTAAGGACTGATTACAGATTAATGATTAATTAGCTCAGCAGATGGATTTAACTCATCCTACAAATCCTGACCCCTATTTAGGTCGACCACTCCTATGGAGGCAGTGATTACCACTTCTCCTTGCGCCACGATGGTGGCCAGGAGTATGAGTGGGGTCCAGCCAACCAATACTGTGCCAGCTGGGTCCCGGGTGGTACGTCATCAGTATCGAGAGCTATAACGAGGATAAACTCATCGACATCATCATCAGTGGATGAGAGAGAGATCTCCAATGGTTTATACCTGTGTCTTCTGGATCTTGAGTTACTTAAGACTTTAGTCCTAACCCTTATAGATCTCAGTTATGCGAGTATATCCTCTGGGTCTTGAGTTAGTGAGACTTTACACTTATACCTTCTGGATCTTGTGTTAATGAGACTTTACACTTACATCTTTTGGAACTAGTTAGTGAGACTTTACACTTATATCTTCTGATCTAGAGTTAGCGATACTTTGTGGTTATATCTTTTGGATCTTGAGTTAACACGATTTTATATTTTTATCTTCTGGATCTTGAGTTAAGCGAGACTTTAGTCCAATATCTTTTGGATTTTGGTTACCAAGCTGTGCAATATAAACTCTTGATATTCATTTCACTTAGTCTTACATTTTCCAGATCTGAAATCAGCAACTCTTTGAAGTCTCACTCAAGTTTTGAGAGTTTTGGATCCAGTTCAGACTTTAATAATAATCCATCCTCTTCTGCTTCACAGAAAAGGTGAAATACATCTGGACTGGAGGCAGTTTTGACTATTACGATTGGAAGTGTGCCTCCGGCACCCTGTTCCAAGGCCTTGATTGGTCCCATGCAGGAGGGTGAGTGAGATACCTTTATTAATTATACTAGATTTTAAGGTAATTATTAAGTTTGAAGTAATAAATGACATAAGTCCCCATTAGAGTAACTTACTACTTTTCAACTTATAAATTTACCCTCAATACATCTGCAAATTTATATTTTGCAAAGCAACCCCTTCAACCAACACTGGCTTTTTCAAACCCCTTAGAGCTTCATTTAAGTAATAACTAAAAATCCCTTGTTTCATTTAAGCAACACTTTAAAAACCTCGTTTTTCTTCAAACCCCTTAGGAATTCAATAAAGTAACCCCCTCAATCCTCCTTATTACTTCAAATCCTATTAGGGTTCGATGAAGTAACCCCTTACATTCCCTATACTACTTCAGACACATTGAGTGCTCATTAGAGTAACCCTTTGAAAACCCCATACTACTTCAAACCCCTTAGGTCTGGAAGTAAAACATTTTAAAAACATCCTTACTACTACAAATCCTTTAAGGGTATCATGAGCCCCTAAAGTGTCTGCGAACACCTTGGAAACCCCTGATGTAAGACCTGCTAGTACCTGACTGCACTGGTAATTCAATGTCAAATATAGGGTGGAGTTTCTATACCATAGCATGGTAGTGGCGTTTCTGCGCCATAAAGTGGTATGTCTAAGGTGGCGTCCTATAAAATGGCATGGCAGGCCTCCTATAGTATTCCAGACTTGTGGCTAACTATCTCTTTGTGCATCTCCCCGACAGCGCTAGCATCCCTCAGCCAGACAACAGGGAGAATGGAAAGGAGTTCTGCCTCGCCGTACTGAACCAATTATACCAAGACGGCATCACCTGGCACGTTGTGGCGAGCCACCACCTCAAGCCTATCATCTACGAGAGGAGGAGCCTCACCTACAGATAAAACCTCTGATGCTGAGCAGTTCAGGTTTACCCCAGTCACCATTAAGCTAGGATGAAGATAGAATTTACTTGACCTTGCCATTTATACGATTACAGTTTAACCTTTGACCTTGAATATTTGACTGGGATGCTTAAAAATTGAATTGATATGGTTTATTAGGCTTAAACGACCCTTGAATCATAAAACCCAAACTTACAACTTAGTTTTAACTATAAATCCGAACTGTGTAATACTACAGCTTCTATCTGTCTTATTTATAGATGTTTATTGATATTGAAAGAGCTTATTTGTATATTATATATGCATTAAAAAAAGTCAAAGTATCTGGGTGTATTTAGATAAATGGCTTCCTAGCGACTTTCGTTGCCTATATTTTCGAAATTAACAATCATCGTTGCTACCCACTACATCTGATTAGCTACTATGTACATAATCCATTTAAAATGTCAAAATACATTTATAAAAATGCAAAAGGGAACTTTGTCTAGTGAGGTGGGTTTGGTAAAGTGTGACAATGAAAGTTAATTTTATTTATATTCCTCTTAATTTTCCCATAGATTCTATCGAACAAAGGAACAAAAACTCTTCCCTCATCCATCCTCATTCTGCTCAAACCTTTCCTCACTTTTATCCCACCCCCACCCCCGTCTCAAAATTATCTTGAGTCTTCATTCCACCTTCCTCGAGACCCCAACACGCCCCCCCCCCCCTCAAATCTTCCTTTTACCACGACTATTGGAACTCCATGACCTTTTTTTTTTTGGGGGGGGGGGTTGGAAGTCTGGATATCCATGCACGAGAGCGCTCACGAGCGCAACTGCTCTCGTAAAATATATATGTGAAGGTTTCTTCTTGTTATTTCGCAGAGTATTAAAGTTCATTTAAGTGTTAAAATATGAGAAGTGACCTTCTCTAGTTATGGATGTCCATGATATGGTGAATCGGCCAGCGACCTCTCCTTTTTGAACTTTCGGAGGGTCAGGGTGTGTCATATTGAATCCTTAATATTTATTAATCATCAGTACCTTCAAGAAATATCTCATGAGGATGAATAACGCGCGTGATAGTTTCAAAACTTAACGAAAGTGAACCTGGCTCTATTTTGTGTCGGAGACAAATATGGATTAATGTATTAGTCCTTTTTTGTTTGTTCGGGTGCAAACGAGGCTCTACCATACATACATTACTTTGTCTCCTTTATCCTTATTTCTACGTCACTTTAAAAACTTTATCTTTTGATGTTAAAGCAGTAAAGCCCGATTTGGGGCTCTTTAGTCTCGCACTTGGGTAAACACATTGAGATGAAAAAGGAGGTTGGGTTTTTCCTTTTATTTAGTGGGACCACCTTCCCGAAATATCAAAATGGAGGCCATAGGTGTCAGACAGGTAAGCTGCTGCGATGGATAAAGTAGTGGGACTTTATCTGATAAAGGTGGATCTGCATTTTAACGAAGAAACAAAAGTTTCAAGTTTTGGACTCGGACAAAAAAAATGTCTGACAATATCTTTCTGTTTTGGGGATGAAATATGAACAATTACCATCAAGGCGAGAGACAGAGAGACTGGAGTAGGCACATCCTCACCTAAACAAAACTTTCGCATATATATGATTACACACACACATATATATCTTGGTAATCTGCGTTTGCAACAGAACTTCACCTATGGCAGCCATAAATCACAGTTAATTCAGTTTCATGCTGAAGTTGCTCTTCATGGAAAATACAAAAAAGAATTAGTGTCTAAATTATAGTTTTCAAGGTTGCTGAGCTGAACAGTGAAACTCCCGATGTAATTTAAGTCTTAAGTCATGTCCACACGAGAGGGCCTGATCGTTGGGCAAGCATGTCATGGGACTCATATACCTGGCAAACCAGGGAAATGGCCGTGCCCTTGTTGAGCGAAGTCACCGTCTGTTCCCATTGATCTGAGGAAAGTACAGGAGGTACGACACTGCCACTCTTACGTTATCATAGGGTCCACATAAAATGAAAATTAAAAGGACTGTTTTATCATTCATCTTTGTAACTAGAGCATGACTCGGCATTTAGTATACATGCAAATAAAGAAAAGCAATGGGTTATGTAACTGATCTTACATTAATAAGCAAACTAACGTAAATACCTTATCAATTTGAATTACAAATACAGAATGTGATCATCGTATATATATATAGGACTCAAGGAAGTAAAGAAAATCAGATCATCAGAGATAAGAGAAGAAGGAAGAAACGAGGGATAAGAGAGGAAGAGGATGCACGAGAGAGAGTGGGAACGGAAACAAGTAAAGTCTGTAGCCGGAGAGAGAGAGAGATCACAACGTTGAGTAACCCTTTCAGAGATGAAACGTCCTGCAAGCGGTTTTGAGATGTAACCCACCCTTCAAGTTTCAAGACTAAGGCATTCCTTCCTGCAATACAAAGATAACAAGCCATCTGAAGTTTCTACTGTCCCTTATTGAGAAGCCCTCGCTTCGAGCACTGATCTCAACAGCTGCAAAACTGGCCAGCAAGTATTTCATTATGGAACTGTTTCCCCTTTTTCACATTTTGTCAGATTTAATTTTATGTAAATAAGAGAAACCATTCTGCATTTATCTTTGTGAATAAGCTTGTAAATAAACTTCTGTTCTGTTTGAGTTTCTTTCTATATTCGTATCCCGAGTTTCAATTGTTGGTGTTGAATCCTTTTTGTTTATTGTAATAAAGATCCTGAGTGGATTCACGATATGTAATAGGTGACTTGTGTCAGACTGGTGAACAAGACTGCAAGTCAATGCATATAGGGGTGCAGCTGGAGTCATGACTCATTCCCGCTGCGTGCTCTACCTGTGCACCATCTGACCTGTCTGAGTGGGTCTGGTGTGGACAACACTCACAGTTATGAGCAGCAGAATTTGCACACTGACCCCACTCCCTGGCGATCATGCCCGCTCGTCTGGACAGGTCTTTAGGTTCAGCCCCGATAAGGTGGTGGAGAGATGGTGACACCTAAAAATAACTGCAAACTACATATATTACTGTCTAATCTATAGCTTTTGAGGTCGCTGAGGTAAATAGTGACTCTACCCGGTGCATTTAACTTCAAGTTCAGTCCCAATAGGAATGGGTGTGAGGACTAATAAATAAAATGTCAAAAATTATGGATATGAAAGTCTAATCCACAGCTTTTGAGACTGCTGGGATGAACAAAACCACTCCTGCTGCCCTTCAAGTCTAACTATCGCAGCAATAGGAATGGAGGTGAGAGGTGGTGCAATATAAAATGTACTACATGCTGGGCAATGTAACTATCTAAACAGGAAAGGGAGAGAGAGAGAGAGAGAGAAGAGAGAGAGAGAGAGAGAGAGAGTTAGTTTAACAGTTTGTCATTAATAGCATTTATGGGTTGGTCAGCTATATATATATATATATATATATATATATATATATATATATATATATATATATATATATATATATATATATATATATATATATATATATCACGTGTAATATACATATACACACACAATATATAGATATATATATATATATATATATATATATATATATATATATATATATATATATATATATATATATATATATATATATATATATATATATATATATATATATATATATATGTGTGT
>NC_087212.1:79561424-79601720 GCF_015104395.2 Macrobrachium nipponense | reverse complement strand
TAGACACTTGTACCTAACGTCTGCCTTGCCCATGAGAAGTTCGGGCTAAGCATTCCTCTCTCCAGTCAACCTGCTTCGCAAGCGGAGATGGCACACACAGATGAAGCCTGTGTAAACAGATTATTGAGGTTAAAAGGAACAAATGCTGATACGGCAATGATGACGTCGTCACTTGGCAGGAGATTGCTCTCAGCCAGCTAGAGTTTACGTGACTTGCTGTAATTAAATACGACTTTAGTATTTTTCAAATGATATTTTTGTTTTTAATTCTCCACCCACATGAGAATGTCTGAAAAAAAAAAAAACAGTACCAAAATTGAACAATATATTAGTTTCATGTTGGAAATCTGCATGATTGTAATTAAATCTAATTATGTTTAAATTAAATATTCCTTATTCAAACTAATGAAAAAGGTTTCCATACAAATTCTATATATATTAGCCCTGTATAAGATTCATATAGGATTATTCCATAGATATATATTTTCACTTCTAGACTTCCTGACTTTAAAATCTCTTTTATTTTATTTATTTTATTTATTTATTTATTTATTTATTTATTCATTTTTTTACTACGAATATAAATCACCGGGACAGACAATATGTCAGTAGGTTTTGATATGTATTTGAACTTTAGCTTATTTGTCATTACTAAAGCGTTAAGTTAGAGTTCAAATCTTTACGCATATATATTTGGATATTTAATTAACCTATGGTTACGTTTTGCTTATTGATTTTATCGTGATTCCTTTTTTATTATAATTATAACCCTTCCGACTTCTTACGGAGTGTATTATATTGACTCCACATGTATCCATATTTATTTTTATTTTTTATATTTATTTATTTATATATATTTTTTGTATATATATTTGATGAATTAATGGTTGGCTTGAATATGTGGAAAAGTGTTCTAGCGGCGTACCGTATAAGGCTACTTGCGGCATCAATTCTATAGATACAAGATATAAATGATAAAGGTATTTAAAACCACGAGAACCGCTATAATCCAGTTCGGATCCAATATCACGAGTTGTAACTCGTAAGACATTACACTTTCTTTATTTACTCTTATTCTACCAAACCGATTGACTCTGGGCGATAAAATATATTATTGGTTTTCTTAATGGATAGGAATTCACACAACGTGTTAAGGAGATTATTATTGATTTACACCACCCGAGTCACAGATTATTATGTGTTGAATTCCATGTTTTACTGATTTAGCACTCATAAATATTCCTAACGCACTCAATTGCGTGTTTGTTTTTAGTGCTATTAATTCTATATAACGTGTCAAGGAACTATTAACACTAAGAAGTGTTTATTCCCTCTGTCAGGACTCGTCGTTCTGTTAATAATTCTATGTATATTCTTTCAAGGATTGATTAGGATAGGCCCTTAACTGACAGATGTCTTGGTGTATACCCTTGTTTCATGACACATGTTGCAATTAGTTATGTGCTTTTTATATCTGTAAGCATCGTAGGCCAGTAAAACAGTGATTTGGCTTTCTGTGACATAATAGGGAACCCTGGATGACGGAATGCAACCAGTTTATGACGATTGGTATGAAAGAGATTATTACTACTACCTGGTCGTTAGTCATCTGCTGTGTTCTTCGGGTTTTCCTCGTCACGGACCTACATATAATATTACATTTGATTACATTATTCTGATACACATACTTTAAATATACTTTTGCTTAGGGTTTCTGCTCGAAGTGTTTATTGTTTTTGCTTAGCCGATTGACCCTGTTCCGTTCGAAGTGTTTATTGTTTGCTTATTGCTGCTGACTCTGTTTCCGTTCGAAGTGTTTATTGTTTTGGTTTATGTCTGTTGACTTTTGCTTTGTTCAGTTTGTAACAGTTCTGCGCTCCAACCAGATATTAAATGCTCGCGATCTCTTAGGTTAAGGAATTTTCTTGTTTAGATACGGTTTTAACAATAGGCACGGATGTTTCTATATCTTTTAGTCTAATTAATGGTTCTTTTGCAGTATGGTGCGGGATTGCGGGATAATGCGTCAGCAATGATAATTGCTTTCCCAGGTAGATATCTTATCTTGGCTCCAAAGACCTGAATGATCATTTGTCACCGAGTTCCCTTTGGACTGTGATTAAAGCCTTTGAAAAACTCAGTAAAGGACTCATGTTCAGTAAGGACTTTATCAAGATAGTCATAGATTATGAACTTAAAATGTACTAGTGAGTTAAAGATACCTAGCCCTTCCTTGCCTATTACTGCTTATTTACTTTCAGAGGGCTTTAGTTTACGTGAATAAAAAGCTATAGGAAAGAACTGTTTATCATATTACTGAAGTAGTACCTCTTTACCCCTTGGTCTGAGGCGTCTATTGCAATAAAAAAAATTCCTTATTTAAATCAGGGATTTTTAAGTTAGGTGAGCTGCATTATTCCGCTTTTAAGATATCGAACGCCTGTCGATGCTTTTTGTTTTTAGACCATAATAAATCTACGCTCTTCTTCGTAAGATCTGTTAAAAGAGCTGTCATGATTGAAGAGTTATATATTTACATACGATTGTAATACCCACTAAAGCGCGAAAGTGCTGTATCCCCCTTTACGTTAATAGGTACCGGAAAGTTATGAATAGCCGACACTTACCATGGACTACTTTAAGACCTTGACTAGACACATAAACCTAGATAAACATGTTCGGTTTTTAAAAACTCACATTAGATATTTTACTCTGAGATTTTTTTATCTTTGTCTCTATGGCACTAGCTCTAGTTTATGTGAATGTACTTCTAAGGTATTTAGAAAAGATTATAAGACCAACCATATAGGCATGTAGGGTATCCCCTAAAAAGTCTCCAAACACTATATTGTAATTGGGGCGCAACGTAAGCCGGAGGCATACGTAAAAATTTTATAATGTCCCCCCTGAGTGTGCTGCAAAAAAACGGTGTATGAGGTACAATCACTTAGGTAATGGTATCTCGTAAAAGCTTTTAAGTAAGTCCAAGCTGGTGAAAAAAATTTATTCTGGCGTTTGAGGGAAAAATTATATGGGCTTATTTGATTTCCTAATGACTCCTATTACTAACATTTTTCAACTTCTTCATTTATCTCTATTTTGAAATTTCATTGGGGTTCTACACGAAGGTACGTATATAGCTTTATGTTGTCCTTAGACCGTATTTGTGTTAAATTACATCCGTTTTCCCCAGAGATCACTCGCTAGTGGAGAAACTTCCTGGTATTCAGATAAAAAATAAAAAATTCTGCTGAATCACCTCTGCTTGAATGACTTTACGGATATTACTTTAGATAGATTATCAGAGAGATTCATCTACGACTGGTTGGGCGGGATTAAAAATTATCAACAATAAAAAATGCGATATTTTATAACTTCCGTATCCACGATATGTATACGTTTGTGGATCACTAGATTTAACTTGTTGCTGCTAGTCAACCGTGTCTAGGGCTTTGTTCGCGGAAATCATGATATTTCAGAGTGTCGGGAAGGATTAAAATTTCAATTTCCCATTCCCGCAAAGTCTTTTTTACACACACTAAGACATTCGAGGGTGCATGCTTCTGGAGATTTTTGCGTGAAAACTGCGACTGTGGTTGTGGGAGAATTCTGTATGGTCATTTGAACAATGTTACGATTTATGAGACAAATGTACTATAGTTTCCTCTATATAAGTTATTATTTAACTGTCTCTTTTTTGTTCAAACTGATTTTAATATGTTTGAAGGTTTATAGGATTTTCCTTTGATAAACACGCCTTATTTTGCAGGATGTAAGATAATATTTTGTATACCCCTAGATGGATCTTACAATTACACTAGATACAGATCATGTTTTTTTATAACTATAGAGGTATCTGTAAGCGCGCTTATACCGGACTTCTCATTAGGGAAGTTCGAACAACAGACGGTGAGTCCGTAAATACAGGATATTACGTGTACTAAGGAATAAAACAAGATATTCTCTGCTAGAGTCGCTTATTGTGTGGAAATTTGCTTTGCTTTGAAAAACCTCGGCAGATTTAACTGACCTTGACCGCTGACTAGGTGACACAGTAACCGAGTTTGGTTTGTTTGATTCTGATATTTAGGGCTAACTGTTTACCATCGGCAACGTATTGTGTGTTTTCAGCATTCTGTTGTTGGTTACGTATAAAGCAACTAACGTTTTGAATGACGAACTATTAGGAAAATTGAGCGATTACTATTAAGACAAGTTATCTCTACTGCATTCAATATTAAATGTTTGTAGCTTGCTGTTGTTTACTTCATTCTTTCCTAAAATTTGAAATAGTGAGGGATCCTGGTCAGCGCATTTAGCCTAATGAAAGTTTTTTTATAGACATGTTATTCCTTGCAATCCAGCCATATTTTTAAAGTTAAGTTGAGTCATTGAGGTTTCGAATATTTTAATATAACTCAAAAAACTCAAGGGTTAAAAACTGCGATCGGGACTTTGCAAAGGAGCATTTATTGTCATGACCCGAAATAGTGTTACCTCTAATTTATCTAGATTTGTACGGGTGTTTCCACTTGTTTTTGTGTGTTTTCTAATCACTACAGTGCCTAACGACCCTATCCATGCATCTGTATAAATACAGACGTCCACTGCGTAAATGCATATTCACTGTTTAATATGATTTGTTACGTAAAGGATTAATAATCACCCAAAATGATAAAAAATTAACATAGTATATGATTATGATATTTCAGTAGAACTTCTGGAAACAGACACTCAAAGATAAAAACTCGCAGTAGCGAAATCTCAGTGATGTAGATAATTTCTGTAAAAAAGTAGATTAAGAATGTCTCGTAACTTCAGCCACGGGAATAACGAAATTCGACCTGCAAAGGAAACACTCAAAGTTACTCCAAATGAATAAAAAGGTTGTACTTAGCTTGCTTTTGTGGGAAGTCACGGTGTTCCGATAACGACACACGGCCTTGGTCCTCCTTCTCTATTTAGCGGATGACCTGGTTTTTTTTTTTTTTTTTTTTTTTTTGAGTTTCCCCCGTGCGCCATGTTTGGATGATTCGAGCCCTTGTAGATCCGATGCTGCAGGTGCGTTCGGTTTGTTTCTTGAAGTGCCGGAAACGCTCACTAACGATGTTTTCTTGAAAGATTCTAATGAGAGACGAAGCTTGAGTTGCTGTAGGAAAAAGGACACGTCGGTTTTGTTTCTTGAAGTTATTCACTAAACGATGATACAAAGTTGCTTGAAGAATCTCTTGCTTTATGTCGTCGGTGAAGAGTTCTTGTTGTTTTCTGAAGTCGCTCACTAAAACGATGATAATAAGGTTGCTGAAAGAATCTGCTGCTTCCGTCGTCGTTGACTTCATGATTTATTATTCTGGTTTTACTTCGGAAAAGTTGTAGAGTTCTTCTGTGACGCTGTGCCACCACTTTAGGGCTGTTGCCTTGTATAATAAGGCGCCCTATGAGGTAATGTTAGACTTGCGATAATCTTACGCTAAGTCGGTTGGTATTGCACTTCCATATCAATGGTGTTTTGGGGTTTGTAGATCACTTACGAAGTCGGTATTATCTTCTTTGATTATGACGACGATGTGTTAAAACTCATGATGATTCGGTTATGAGGTGAGGATCTAGTAGAAACCACGAAGTACAAAAATACTTATATTCTCTGAATTTACATGGTGAAGATCAGGTATGATTGTACAAGTCTTCTAATGACGATAGCTTGATCGCTTCTGCCAATGATGATGGCTAATTCTATTCTCTCTACATGATAAAGCTTAGGTAAAGAGGTACAGGTCTTCTAATGACGATGGCTAACTCTATTCTGCTCTACCACCATCTCGGTTACCAGTCATAAAAGAACAGACAGTAGCTCGAACATATGAACATACTATCCAAATGAGACACGCTACAGATCACGTAGGCCGCTTGAGCTATAGGTCACGGTGTTTGTCTCAAGCAGGAAGCTTGGACTAAAGTTTATAAACAATGAATGACTAAAAGGTGACGGCATGTTATCTTCGCCTACTTTGTTGTATACGTCATCTTTAGCGTCTCTAGTCTGATCACATTCCTGCAAGCAATCTGGTTGACCTCTTTAGTTTTAGTCTTTTATTATATATGGACTAACATTCCATATTTTTATTATGTCACACTTACATATATATATATATATATATATATATATATATATATATATATATATATATATATATATATATATATATATATATATATATATATATATATATATATATATATATATATATATATATATATATATATATATATATATATATATATATACTATATATATATATATATATATATATATATATATACTATATATATATATATATATATATATATATATATATATATATATATATATATATATATATATATATATATATATATATATATATATATATATATATATATATATATATATATATATATATATATTGTGTGTGGTGTGTGTCTTTTACTAATACCAAATTCCTCTCCAATCCTTCAAACTGCAGTAAAAACTTTGAAGGAGGATTTTAGCAAGCAGGTATCTCAGAATTATTTTTATTTTCATTCTCGGTTGGGAAGAAGCAAAAACTTGGCAGTCGAGCCGATAATCCTCAAGTTCATTTGGCAGACTTCTTCAGTTTTTTATTCACTTCCGAATTGCAGTTGCAGAGAGAGAGAGAGATAGAGAAAGAAAAACTCTTTTCTTACTCCTAGATTCGAGAGAAGTGCCTTTTGTAGTACGTTAAGAGAATATAAAATACAATATGAAAATTATATGCAATATTTTTTTTTTTCATAATTAGCATTAAAATAAATACGGTAAATAACCGTTTCACAAACATCTCTTATCCTTCCTTGGGTGAAAAAAGAAGACAAAATGTCTTATGAACAGCCGCCATAAAGTATCAAATGTCGTGAGAGCGATCTTAGACCAGTTCCTCCACTACATCTTCGCTTTGAAACAATGGATCGCGAGTCTTTCAGTGGGATATGTCACTGGATCTTTGCAAATCATAATCATAATGTTCTTAAGATTAAAATTATTGGTTCTATTCAGCGTTATATTTGAATGATGGAAGCATATCACAAACGGCAGTTCACCTTTGGCTTCTAATATACCAGAAAAGGTAAGTATTTTCTTTTCTCTCTCTCTCTTTCGGAGGCAAGGTTTGAATTGAATTGAATGAATGACTTTATAAAAAAAAAAAAAAAAAAAAAAAGACACCTTTGGGAATTGGTATTCTTCAGCATGAGATCCAAAATTGAAAATTCCTCTATTGTTATATTTATTGGAGTTTATGTTATCTTTACGGTTGCTGGTTTCATTCATATTTCAAAAATTTATTTATATTGCTAAAATGCAAAAATACGGCATTAAAATTAAATTAATGTTACTACAATTAAATTTGGTAATTTGTTTGACTTATTCCAGAATATATATTAAGATATCATAGATGTATAGACTTATTATTGTCTCAGCATCGTAACTGTTCAAAACTTTGCTAGGATATTGCATTTTAGGGAGAAAGTAATATTAGTTTTACCTGACAACAAATATCTGAATTTAAAATTTGTTTTCAATCAAATGGATAACAAACTTACTAAATACTAAGAAAATCAAATCAATAGACAGATTACAATAAAAACAGTAAAAATCAAGGTTTGTAACAGTTGTATTACGTATTTAATTTTTAATGTAAGTGTGTGTGCAATTGCTTTTAGATAAATAATTTTTTTGCTTGGATCATATTCTTCCATGATATTTTTCTATACGCAGGTTTATGTCTCTGTATTTTTTTTTTTTTTTTTTTTTTTCCTTGGCTTTTTGCAATTTGGCACTGGCAAACATGTCCTCACATTTTATCACATCCATGAGCTTCTATAATTTGGATGACTTATATTCACTGTGTCTTTCAGTGCGACGTGGTAGGCTTCTAAACTATTTGTAGTATGAGCAATCCCCAAACATACATCGATCCCAAACATTCCATATAGTTAATGGAAATGTTGATTCAAGACGTCGCTTCCTTTCTCCTGTTCCTCAAGGTGCTCCTATATAATTATTTTCAAAATAGGATATAATTGACTATGGAATATCATCATCATCTATTAGTTGTTCACATCCAGAAATCCATTATGGGCTGCGTTTTTCAAAATCCTAGTCATTATCAGGGCCCTCATTCTGCAGTAATTCATTCATTTTGGCAAAAAGTCTACTATAGGTGTTTCGACTTTTGTCCCAGAGCAATGCGAACAATCGTGGTATATTAAAAGTATCAATCTGAATGTGCACGTGTAACTGAAAGAAATGTACTAGAGCAGCATTGAAAATGTCCCATCTGCCTGCCCAATTCTTCGTCACTTGCAAATATTAGCATTCGTCTTACATCTTTCCGGAGCTAGGACAATTCGACGTAAACAAATTTGCCGTAGGATAATTAATTGTAAGCTTTTTCGCCGTAAGAAACTTGCCGTACGGATATTTTTCCGCAAGGACATTTCGCCGTAAAATGTATATTTTAGTTTTTAGCTTATTTCTTTTAGAGATCAATGAAACTATATTCATATAGTTATCTTCAAGTATATATATCACTTTTCATTGATTTTCATGTATTCATTTAATTATAATTATATATAAGAAAGGATAAAAAAAATTAAGACCACACACTTTATTTAAAAAGTTTTCAAAAAAAAAAATCAAAGCTAAAAATCATGTAAGTTCATAGCAATTGCTCGTAAATAATGTTTTTGCATTTTGATCATAACCTCTGACAATACTCAGTATGCGCTTATAAAACATTTATGTATTTTTTCTTGACTGCTGTTTCACCTCTTTCTGCATCGATTATCTTCTTTTTAGAAAGATATTCTTCATTTTTTCAACACATTGATGAGTTTCCATAAATTTGGATGCGTATGGTCACAGATGCTTGAAGCGCATTATGGAACCCTTCTACTCCATCGTTGGTATTAGCCAGCTGATCTAGGGTTCTTTGATAAACATTCCAGAGTTCGATAGGAAAAGTTGAGGAAACTCTATGACGACGAGGTCCCCTCCCTCTCTCTCCCCCCAATGTAATGAGTTTCAAAATATGCAACTAGTTCTTGCCTTGAACCTGAAAATCTAATGATTGATTTCGAACCAGCTAGTTTTTAAGGTTTTTCTGACATTTTCCCTTCTGCAAATGTAACAGGCTGTTATTTTCCATTTCTGTAAGAATGTTTACAGAAAAGTGACAGATATTGGGCTTAAGGTTCGATATCAAATGCATCAATGATGTCTGAAGGCGGTATGAATGCAAGTGCCATAAGGCACTTTACTTTTGTATTAAAAGCACAATCACTTTGATATCGAACCTTAAGCCCAATATCTGTCACTTTTCTGAAAACATTCTTACAGAAATGTAAAATAACAGACCTGTTACATGCAGAAGGGAAAATGTCAGAAAAAAATTAAAAAACTAGCTGGTTCGAAATCAATCATTAGATTTTCAGGTTCTAGGGACTCGAGTAAATCTTTAACCTTTTGAAAAAAAACGTATTGTAAGATTCCTTAGTCTTATTCGGAAGGAGACCGTAAACTCGTGGAATGCATGCATGTCCTACGTTGACATGTAGAGTATATAACTGATAGAAGATTTCAGGACAATTTGTATGTCTTTCTAGATCGTGTAAACCTGTTTTCATCTTCCATTCCACTATCCTAAAGTAAAAATCTTTCTCCGTTCTGTAAACACGCAAATTCTTCGGGAATTACATAACCGATTCTTGTTCTTGGAATAGGAGGGACCTTTTCTTCTTTTTGTCTCCATCTTCTTATGTTTCTTGACAAATTTGAAGTTGATTGGCATAAGAGAGCGTCCTGCATTTTCTAATTCCTCGCATGCAGCACCAATCAAAGATCTTGAAGCTAGCTGGGGATTTCAGTGCATTTTCTTTCATATGTGCAATTGTTTTTTGCATTTTATGTTTGCTTGGGTTCGCTGGATGGGTATGCTCTCTTACAGTTTTACAGATTGAAATCTCTTCAATATTCCGTCCTGCATGTACTCTTGCTTTGCAATTTTTTTCAACACACTTCAATAAACCTTGCCTCCATATTCTTTCTTCTTGCCTGTAAATGAAGTTGGAATCATCTACGAGCTTATCACAACTGGTGCTTTTGATAGTGTACGGCATCGTAGGGGTTCAAGTTTCAACTGATAAAAGTAGATAATACAAAGGTTTAAGATAAAAAAAAAAAAATATGGTAAACTACCGAATTTAAATATTTAACGACGGGTGTAAAAATTTATAACGACCCTCTATCTCTCTCTCTCTCTCTCTCTCTCTCTCTCTCTCTCTCTCTCTCTCTCTCTCTCTCTTTCTTCATTACTTTTTTTTTAATCTATACATGACAAAGCATATACATTTTACGGCGAAATGTCCTTGCGGCAAAATATCCGTACGGCAATTTTTCTTACGGCAAAATGTCGTACAATCAATTGTCCTAAGGCAAATTTGTTTACGGCAAATTGTCCGGTCTCCAACTTTTCCGCTGTCATAGTGCAGAAATTTTTCATCAGTGTCAAGGTAAGATTATACACTTGGAATGGAGAACCCAACATTTGTAAGTGGTATGGCAGGATAATTGGAATCAGCTTGCCTCCAATGTCTGATAATCCTATTAAGCTGTTGAAACCGAGGGACTTGCGACAATGTACAGTCGTTTAACTTTTCAACTTCACTAGCGATAATTGAGCGATTCCACACTTTCTTTCGAAAATTGCATGTTGAACGACCATTTTTATTCCAAGGAGTCTTATTTCCGTGTCTTGGGCACGAATTGCCAAACGACTCATTAACTTGGGGTCGAATTCCCCAACGACGAATTGACTTGGGGACGAATTGACCATAGACGAATTGACCAGGATGAATTAACCGACGAAGAATTAATCGGGGCACGAATTGTCCTTGCACCGGCCTCTGAATTATGACCAGCCCCCGTTAAGACCATCTCAAAGCTGACACCCATTCTCATGTGAGTGCCTGCGTAAGATGCCACCGAGAATGGAATTCCAGACTTTGCGCATAACATATCAGGGCCTTGCCTTTTAACAAGTGTCTAATGAACAATAAGCCCTATGACGTGAAACACTAATTCTGATAAGAATAAAAATTTGCATGTAATGGTCACTAATGAACAATGATTACAGGTAAATGCATCTTCCCAAATGTGTGGTTGTGAAGCTCAAAACAGAGGAATCTGAAGCTTCACAAAGTGGTCTTGGTGGTCACCACAGGTAGCCTTAATGCAGAGCAGAGAGAGAGAGAGAGAGAGAGAGAGAGCGAGAGAGAGAGAGAGAGTTTTGATTAGCTAAAAAAATAGTACTAACAGATGTATAAGGTATGAACCTCTTCGGATACAACATGAAGAAATTAATCTCATGAATGTACAGGAAAAGAAAGTTTCTCATAAATAAATGTTTTTATGCCTAATAAAAATATAAACCAACACAGAATTGTCATCATTAAGGCTCATGGGAATCAAATGCCATTTGTAAAATATAATAGATATAATAGAGGAAAAATCTAAGGTGACTGCTACCACTAAATCTATTGTCGTTACGCGAAATATTATATGAAAATATAGTTTCCTCTGTCATAATTATTCGAGCAAAGCGAAATATCATTCCAAATGCAAGGCTGTGTTATTCACTAAAACTTCTTTTCAGAGGGAGGTACGACTGAGCGACATTTTTCGCTTGAAATTTCACAATGGGATTTTTTTTCTCACTTTTGAGGTAAAAAAAAAAAACCTACTTAGCTCATAATTTATATACAAATGTAATAGGGGCTTGAGCATTGGCATACACTGAAAAAGACTCTCTCTCTCTCTCTCTCTCTCTCTCTCTCTCTCTCTCTCTCCTCTCTCTCTCTCTCTTTTCGTATTTGTTTCAGAAGGGCCCTTTCTCTCATTTATACTAGACGCACTCTCTCTTTCTCTCTCTCACATACACAATTTACATAACATTTATATGAGACCGTAGGAAGATGTTCGGATAGCTTTATCCCGTCTAAATATTTTCCTTACCAATCAGATAATAGTTACCTCACAACAGCCAGACACCTGAACCTTCATCAATACTCTAAAGGCAAGAGTGATCCGTTAAAAACTTCTTAATTACTCAAAAATTTAGACTTAGTTCATTAAAATAGGTGTGAGGTAATTATATAAGTAATTAAATTAATTAAAGCGCATCGCTCCATTAACTACTTTCAAAAGTCTAAAAATTTCCCTGGTTCCAACTCACTTCAGTTAAATTGAAGGAAAGCCGCTCAATTACCACTCTATATTTCTACCTAAACAAAATTAGATATACTGGTGGAAAAAAAATAAAACACTTATAGAAATCTCAAATACAAAAATTTATTATAAAATTCAAATTTTATAAGTGAAATTCACATTCTCAGGGAAATTTACTCTCACTTGAAAATAACACTAGATTAATTAATTCTTGAATTAATTATTAAGTAAAATTAAATCAAAATTAATTTATCACAAAAATCAAGAAAATTAATTAATCAAGCAATTATTATTCAAGAAAATTGAAAGTGTTGAATAACAACTAAAATTTGAAAATTAATTCACAAGTGTTAAACCACAACAAAACTTGAAAGGAATTCTAAGTAAATGCAAATTAATTCACAAGTGTTAAATTCAATAAATAGGCAATGATTTATTAATGAAAACAATTAAGTTAATCAAACAAATTGTGAATGCAAAACAAAACACAAGATGCTTAAGACCACCAAAATGTGAACAATAAGAAGTGGTAACAGAATGTAAAAAAACACTTCAAAATCATTCAAGTCAGAACATAAAAATTTGCAAAGTGTAAAAAATGTAGTTTCACCAAAACACTAAATATGTTTTTAAGTTGCATCTCATAACTTATAATAACACATTACCATGGTACCAATTATGTTTCTGCTGCAGCTAGCTCCAAAAATTCGCCATATTCGAAAAATTTACCATTGTACTCAAAAAGGAGTTGTTATACACTTGTACAATGTCTGCTCAGATTCCACAATAAGCACTAAGCAATATTAAATAACTCTAAGAAACACCAAATTTAAAATTCATGAGTGACCGACCACTAATAATAAAATCTTTATGTTAATGTGAAATCAAAATTCTCTCATGCAGGAGAGAGAGAGAGAGAGAGAGAGAGAGAGGGGGGGGGGCAACTTCGGCACCCCTTTCTGTGTAACGCGAAACTAAGTCTCATGATGACATAATTGTTCTCTCTTCGTATCGAAGCTGGTCAGTGGACCTCGGCCCCAAAATGATTCGGTTAAACGATTTTGGGAACGAGAGACAGCTAATATCATAAAAATTCTCTTACAAAACAATAAATTGAGAGAAAGATAAAAGTCCTTTAAAACAAAAAATAACATTATATAATTTTCTCAAATGAAATTAAGTTTTGTTATTTCCTTGAGTGACGTCACAAATCTTTCCGCTTCAATTTCAAGGTACTTACGACCCAACAAATTATCTTTTGACAAATTAAGAGATATAATGGTTAATCTATCAATAGTATTAAATAGTTTTCAATAGAAAAACATCTCCAACTACGTAAATGAAATGAAAGGTATCAAGATGTATGTGAAACGTTTCATGCAGAATCTTTCTAGATCAGTCTTACGCAAGATGATGCAATCATCAAGTGGTTTCTCGATAGTCAGCATCACATGATTGTTAAAAAAACTTGCAACCACACCTAACATGATGAGCAGCAATTTCCTGCTTCAAACGGACAATGCTAATTTCTCTTTTTTCACATTCTACGTTTTTCTTAACTTTTACATACATTATGCAAAATCTGAGCATACATTAGTTGGATATATTAACTCTAAGCAGAAAATAATACTAAAAATATTGCAAAATATTTTACAATACTTCATTGCAAACAATTTTACAATACTTCATTGCAAAAGCAACAGCATAAAATACCTCCCGCCAGAGGATTGGTTATCCCAGTGTTGAATCCAACAATTCGCATCAGGATCAATAGTCAGCAACTACATTGTTTTTCCACTAATGTACTGGACTCTTAAATTATACTGTTGCAAACACAAAGACCACCTGGTCAAAGTCTTTGATTATGATTTTTCATCTGTTGTTTAAATAATAGGGGATTGTGATCAGACAACAATATAAGTTCTTCATTCCTAGGTATATTCACATACACTTCAAACTTTTCCAATGCTGTGATTAAGGCTAAAGTATCCTTCTCAATTGTCGAGTATACTATCTGATGTTCTTTTAGTTTTGAAGACATGAAGCACACAGGATGGTGAATATTATTTTCATTTTCTTGAAGTAGAACAGCTCCAATGCCACAGTCAGAAGCATCAACGTGTATCACAAATTTCTTGTTGAAGTCTGGAGCTAGAAGTACTGGTTTTGAAGTTAAAATGGCTTTTACCTTCTCAAAGGATTCCTGATACTCCGAAGTCCAGACAAACTTAGCTTTGGGACTAGTTAAGTCTGTCAAGGGATCTACTATGGCTGAGAAATTTGGACCAAAACGATGGTAGAATCCAGCCATGCCCAAAAAACTCTTTATCTGTTTAATGGTAGCCTTACAGATACCTTCTACATCAGCATTTATTGGACTGAGAAGGCCTTTTCCAACTTCAAACCCAAGATTGTGAACAGTCGCTTTTCCAAACTCACTCTGATCTAGGTTGACTGTTAGTCCTGCTTCTCGTAGTTTCTTGAAAACTCTCCTCAGAATCTTCAGGTGTTCTTCCCATGTTGTAGAGTAAATCACTATGTCATCTAGGTATACACCTACTCCGTCTATCGATCCTAGCAGTTGATCAATCACTCGTTGGAATGTTGCAGGTGCATTCATCAGACCAAACAGCAGAACAGTATACTGATAAAGTCCAAAATGAGTGATAAAAGCTGGCAGCAACTTAGCATTCTCATCTAAACGAATTTTATAATATCCTTTCAACAAGTCTATCTTGGAAACAAACTTAGCTTGTCCAATATTATCAAGTAACTGATCTATAAGAGGCAAGGGATAATTGTCAGCCACACTGATGGATTTCAGTTTTCTATAATCAGTACATATCCCAAGTCAGGTTTCCTATAATCAGTACACATCCCAAATCAGGTTTCTTCACTAACACACATGGAGAACTGAAGTGACTTGAACTGGGTTCTGCTAACCATGTTGCAGAAAATACTCAACTTTTTTCTTCAAATAATCTTGATGATATGGTGATAAGCGATAAGCTCTTTGCTTGAATAGTTTACCATCTTCTTGAATCTTGATCTCATGCTTGGTCAGATCTGTATGTCTAGGTACATTTGCAAAAATTTCTAGGACACTTCTAATCACTTGATTTAAGCCTTCACCTTGTTCAACACTCAGATGTTTCAGTTTTCCTTCAAATTTTCCAAAATTGAAGAAGTATTCATCTTTCTTTCAGCTTCCAATTCGTAGCCATCATCACCTTCTGTAGATGAAGTTGTTTGTGTTATTGGCACAGTTTCAGTTTTAGTTTCTGAGAAGTAAGGTTTCAAGAGGTTCACACATATCTTCCTTTGTCGTTTTCTTCTTTCTGGTGTTCAAATCTCATAGGTTTTATCACTTATTTTCTCAGTTATCTTATAAGGACCCTGAAATTTATTGGAGAGGGGAAATCTCTTGACAGGTGAGAACACTAACACTTGTGGATCAACACTAAAACTTCGTAACTTAGTCTTAACATCATTTCTCTTTTTCATTTTCTCTTGACTCGCTTTAAAATTTTCTGAAGCGAATTTTCTAATCTCTTTCAACCTTTTCCTTAAGTTCTTCACATACTCTAATTGGATTTCCTTTTGATTTTCTTCCCAATTTTCTGCAAGAATCTTCAATGTTCCTCTCACTTCCCATGCTTTCTCACATTCCATGCTTTCTTGATAAGCATTCTTAACTTCAACATTAAGGGTAAACCAACATCTCATTCTCTTCCTGACTCAGAACAACACTTTGTCAGAATATTTTTCAATGTCTGATGGAACCTCTCCAAGGCTCCCTTAGTCTCTGGATGATAAGCAGTTGATAATTGTTGTTTCACCCCTAACAAATTCTTCACATTATGGAATAACTTAGATGTAAAATTTGAGAAAAACTCCACTAGTTTTTCAGCAAATATCTTGGCAGATATGTTTCAAACAGGGATCTCTTCCGGATATCTTGTCACAGGACACATGAATGTTAACAAGTACTCATTTCCTTTCGTTGTCTTTGGCAGAAGTCCAACCACATCTATAATCACTTTGCTAAAGGGTTCTCCTATAACTTCTATAGGTTGTGGGGGAGGCTTTCTGGACGGTTTCATTGGTTTTCCAGTTAGCTGGCAGGTATGACACTCACGACAAATCCTGCTAACATCTCTGTGAAGTCCAGACCAGAAAAAATATTTCATGATTTTCTCCAGTCTTCCTGATTCCCATATATCCAGACTCATGAGCTACTGCTTCCACTTGCTTCCTCAATGGAAATGGAATCAAAATTTGATGATATTCGCCACATACAGCATCTACTGGTATATCTGTAGGTCTATGCTTCCTCATCAGCAAACAGTCCTTTAGATAATAACTGGTATGAGTTTGTTGCATCTCTTCTTGATCAACAACGCATCCTTCTTCTGCAATTCCTGTAGCTTCTTTCTTGTCACTTGACCAACTTCAAGGGTTGAATTCACAATAACTGCTAATTCAGCTGCTGTAGTTTCACAACTATCTTCAGGAACGCTCTGTCTACTCAGAGTCTCTTCAGGAACAACAGGTTCTTCTTCCTCTTCTTCTTCTTCATGGGAAATCTCTTCTTGGCCAGCATAAGGGGATACATCACTTCCCTTGAACAATTTTTCTAAACACAAAGATCCTTCACTTCATCCTTCTTGGATGTGTAAATCCTCAGTTTCTTCCCTTATAGGCATAGACCTCTTAATACTTCTGGTAGTTACACAACTAGGAAACAGGTGGGGTTATTCTTCGCCAACTCTACCATAGGACAAATCCTCAACAGTATCTGTCACTAGAGGACAAGGAATAAATGCCACACCACCAACTACATAGCCCAACAGAACATGTACACCTTCGACAGCCAGTGAGTCCTTTACAGCAAAATGAACATTCCCTGTCACCAATTAACACGACAGGTATAAGCGGCATATAGGAGTTACTTCCTCTCCTCATATACCCTTCTAAATAACTGAATTTCCTATGAGACTCTTCTCCAACTGAGGGTGAGCACCACGTACTACCACACAATGATTACTCCCTGTATCATGTAATTTCTTGATTGGTACCTGCACACTCCATCCTTGAGTTGACAGCAAACCCTCATAGGTATATGGCTTAAAAGCCTCTAAACTCCTCAGCCACTCACTGCTTGCGGTTACATTTCCACTGGTTGCTAAACAGCTTGTTTAGTTTCAGTTTTCTCTGGAGTCTGATTCTTTCCCATACTGTTCTTCATAGTTTGTTTCACCTGGTCACCTTTCACTACTTGACCAACTGACGTTGACAGCTGTTGATTCCGGTAACACTCTTGACTGAAGTGTCCTGCTCTTCCACACTTAAAGCAGAGAACGTTAGTTTTCTGTAAATGTCTTGAAAAATTGGATGAGGATTTCACATTAATAAGGTGTACTACCTTGTGTACTCTTGATGGTATTACTTGTAGGTTTCCTATTAAATTTGTTCCTGAAACTTGGATGAGACTGGAAACCTGTGCGTTGCTGATTCTGGTACTTGACATTATAATTGCATTTTTTACTTATTACATTATAATCTTCACTCAGTGTAGCAGCTTTGTCAAGTTTTTTAACCTCTCTCTCTCTCTCTCACAAATAGGCTCTTATATGTTCAAGAATTCCTTTAAGATATTGTTCAAGAACAACTAATTCTTCTAGCTAATCAAAAGTTTTAACTTTAGCAAACTCTAACCAATGTTTAAAATACCTCACTTTATATGCATAATCTAGGAAAGTTACCTTCTTATTTTTTTGCTTGAATTTCTAAATCTTTCTTTGTAGTATTCTGAGGTCATCCGGTAAACTTGTAGCACATTAAGTTTGAGTACCTTGTAGTCTTTTACACTGATCAGCTGTTAAGGCTATATAAGCACTTCTCCCTTTACCAATTCAGACACTTTGTAGCAAAACTGACCATTTTTCTTCTGACCATCCCATACCTGATGCCATATTAGATTAAAGTAATTTCATTATAATTTGTTAATCGTTCTGACCACATTTTAATCTTATTTTAGTTTAAGTTTATTAATAATTAGTATCGTTTCTCGTATATTTAAGCTGTATTTGTTAGTTTGATGAACTCTGTAAGAGGGTCATATGACTTTACAGGTTTGTTTTGTTTTTCTTAGGTGCTTTTTTTACCATCTTCTTCCCCGGTATTAGTGAACTACTGAAGTACTTTATTAACGATTGTTGTTTTTCTCTCTTATGAGCTGTGTTGACTCGAATGGAAGGCCTGGTCGTAAGGGTGGTGATATGTGACAGTTAGTTCGAGTTCCACCTTACAGCATGACGCTTATCCACAGAATTTAAAGACACTTCTACCGTCTTTGTAAGGAGATTTGGATTACGTTTTATCTACTCCTTTGCTGCCATGGGTGTGGTCGCTAGTGTTTAATCACCCACGGCATTTGCCAGACACGCCCCTTCCCTCGTTCGTCAAAAGGATTCCGAATGAGTTGTCCTATATCAACATAGAACAGTGCAGCTTCTTGTGTGCAAGATCCGTTGACGTCCCGGATTCTCGGAGGCTACCACCCTCGGGGTCCCTGTGGTACTTTGGGTTGCCTACAGTCATTTCAGCTTGACCAGACTGACACCGATTCTTCAGCATCAGTGAGTTCTATTGTAGGGCAGCCATCTACAGGTAGAGAAACTTTTATAGCTATTTAAGACGATCGTGTATCAATGTGTACCTGCAGATTTGCATGCCCGTGTTTGCAGTACCGTTTTCTGGACCTTATGTGGCCTGATAAGATCTTCTGGAAAGCCTCCAGTAATTCGCTGTTCTGAAGTTGTAAGATTATTAATTTTCATTTTTTATTTTTTATTAACTGAAAGTTTCTGGTTTATTATAGTTATTCTTAATAGCATATACTTTAGTTACTAAGTTGAGTATTGAGTGTTATTTAGTTTGTATGTGTTAGGTAAGAATAATATTAAGTTTTCCCTTTTATTTTCTTTTGCTTCCTTATTCCTAACTTAGTTTCTTATGTTAGCTTTATCTGGCCAGTGATTTGGAAGGTACCTGCCCAAAGTTATGATATTTAAAATTTCCTATTTCTTGGTTAAGGGTTTGATTTAGCTGTAGGTGATCTTTTAAAGATCTTAAAGTCGGTTTTTCCCTTGATATATATATTCTTTTTATTATTATCTTTATCATCCATTACCTTTCCTTTTGTATGAGTAAATATTATAACCTTTGTTGAGGTGTTTCTTCGTTTGTTCCTAAGTTACTGTGTTACATTTTTACTCACTGCAAATTCTGAGTTAAGATAAGAACCCTTGAAATTACAACGGTAAATAAGATCATAACAAACTGGCAAGAGTGACAGGACTTGGGTTCAGGTGTATGCAGTAATTGAGACTTTGGGATGCTCCTACCACTATGGATAATATGGAAGATTTTGAGTTTAGTCCTGCAGAGTTCTTAGGATCTGCCGACTGTATTAGACATTTGCTAATATTAGGTAAAGAGTATCTTGTTAGTTGAGCTAGGTGGTTGGGTATTCCAATCAAAATGACGGATACAAAGAGGAAGTTACTAATAATGGTAAAGAACAGTGTTATGCAAGGTTTGGCTGAGGCTGAAGGATTAGTTGGGGAAAACATTAGTGACAGATGATAATGGTATTAGTGGTTTGGTAGGTTTTTCGTTATTTGATGATCCTCCTCAGACTTGAGTCATTTATGAAGGTCCAGCCAATTTGTTGCCAAGAGAGAATATAATCACAAACCCTTTCTTGTTTGAGGAAAATTTAGGTCCAGCAGTTCCTTAGGTTCCTGTAAATTCTGAATCATAGGAAACCCAGGAATTTGATTTTATTCGTAAAAAAATAGAGTTGTTGAAATTGGAACTGCGGAGAACAAAAGGGTGAGGAGGCATGAGATAGAGATGGCCAATCTTAATTTGGAAATGGCCAGGTTACAGGGGACTCCTAATCAATTTAGCACCTCATGAGGTAGTCAGCCCGATAGGTTCAATATTGGGGATGCATTGAAATCAGTACCTATTTTTTTATGAAATAAACGTTCCTGAATTCTTCAAGGCCTTTGAGAGGGTGTCTGTCTGGTTGTCTTGGTCACCAGGGATGTGGACAGTACTGAATCAGTGCAAATTGGTGAGCAAGGCACTCTGGGTGTATAACGCCTTGGAGGGGGGAATACCCAGGGATTACCTTTAGGTAAAGGTATTAATTTTAAAAGCCTATGATTTGGTCCCTGAGGCATACAGGTTAAAGTTTAGAAATTTCAATAACCTCCCATCATTATCCTATGTAGAATTTGCTAGGTTCAAAGAGGAAGAGTTTGATGAATGGTTGAAAAGTTGCCAACTTGTCACTTTTTCTTCTTTGAGAGAACTCATGCTTTTGGAAGAGTTTAACAAATCTTGCTCCAAAGAACTAAAATTTTATCTAGAAGAAGTAAAGGTCACAAACTTAGGTAGGGCCGTACAAGTAGCTGACGAATTTGTCTTGACCCATGGAACAGGTTCAGGCAATTTCGCCAGTAAGGATATAAATAGTAATGTAGTCAGGTCAGTGAATTTCCGTAAAGGAATACGAAGTGATAACAATTAGTCTAAGAATCTTGTGGCCCAGAATAATTTCCCTAGTAGTAAGAATGGAAAATTCACGAGTAAACCTGGTACTAGTGTATTTTCCAAAGGAGGTAGTTCTGGGACAGGAAACTGTAATATGAAGACTTGTTTCTGGTGTAATAAACCTGGTCATTTCCAGGCTGAGTGTCACACCAGAACATATTATCTTCAAAGGAATAATCCTGTGGCTTAAAAGGCCATGTGCATCTCCCCCTGTAAAATTGCCCATAAATAGTGGTAGTGGTGGTAATAGTTCTCCTGGAGATGGAAATAATAATCCACAGGAATTACTGAAATATGATAAGTACATTTGGCCCGGAAAAGAAGTATATAATTTTGTCATTTTTTATGTTAAGGTTTTGAGAGATATAGGGTGTGCTCGGTTGTTAGTGTTGGAAAGAAGTTTTAAAGGTTTGGTGAAGCATTTAGGGAACTTTATTGTTCTGGAAGGTTTCCTGAACACAATAGTTTCAGCTCCTTTAGCAGAGGTAATGTTGTCATTCCCTGGGTATTATGGAAAGACCGAGTTGGCCGTTGTCGAGAGTCCTCCTATAGCTGGTATTGATGGCATATTAGGAAATGATATGATTAATAATGATGGCCAGGAATTATTCCCAATATTGTCAATCAATATCCAGTAGCAGTTACTACTAGAGCTACAGCAAGAGTAGTTTAGAGGTAGACATAGATGTAGGAAGACCCGTGTCTGTAGTAAGTAGTGTAGTAGGTAGTGATAATGTAATTCCTGATTGGGATCGAGCAGCTTTTATTGAAGCCCAGAAGAGAGAGTTTCATTTTGATTTATGTTATACTTCTGACTTGATGAAACCTCGATTCTGCGTAAAAATGGCCATATTATATAGCGTAATGTCCCGTATGAGCAAATAGTGGTGCCTTCTCAATTTCAGAGACAAATATTAAACTTATCCCATGAGGATTAATTATCTGGCCATTTTGGTGCCTGGTGATATTCCATAGGCTGATTAAATGATTTTAGTGGCCAGGGATGGAATCATCAGTAAAATAGTATGTAAAAGAATGTCCAGTGTGCCAATTTTAAAAGCACCTTTATATCCCATACCAACTATTGGGGAGCCATTTAATGAGCTGGTAGTTGATATATGTAACTGGGGGGATTCTCCCCCCATTATTCATAAGGTAAGCGTGACACGAAACGGGAGGCAAACCACACACAACATTACACACACAGCCTCTCTCTCTCCCTCTCTCGGCAATCCCTCTCTCTCTCTCTCTCTCTCTCTCTCCAAGGAATCTCTCTCTCTCTCTCCACCTCTTTCTCTCCATGAAAATGAGAGAGTTGCATCATAACATTAACGTTTATTAACAACTAATAAATAAATCAATCAACCAAGTAATCCAGTCTTACAGACTAACTCAAAAACAGTACAATGTCTAGTCACCAAAAAAAGTCTACACCCCTATGGGAATCTTTGTCCCCCCCGCATTCCAGATCCATCGTTTTCAAAGATTTACAAAAAGAAAAATCCCAGCAAGTAACACACAAGTTTAAAGACAAAGTTAATAAAATGGAACATCTTACAAGATATCAAACAAGCCATCCCTTTGGCTAAAGCACTTCAACACTTACCCAGACAACCGGACACTAAACACTATTAATAAAAAACTCCCCCGGCGAATGCCACGGCATCTTTCCTGTGACTTGAAGCCCTCTATCAAAATCTCTCCCATAGGCTTGGGTATGACACTTTTAACAGAAAGAGGCACACACGCACATACGAACACACAGTTCGATAGCGCCTCATGGTTCTAGCTGCATCCAGTTTCACAAATGGCAACTTTTCAGAAGAGTTCATAAATTGTCGTGCATTGACTTGTCGAACTAAGCACTTTTATCTCATGCCATCCCCAGAAACTCATTCATCAGCTACTCTCAGGTCGTCACCTCTGCACTGTTCCCCACATTCCATAGGTCACAGGGAACACATGGACAATATATTATTAATCAAAAACCCTAGGCCTTACAGATAGCTCGGCCACCTTATATGCTAGCCCCCGCCTAGCAAAATTGCTTATAACACAAAACACTGGCCGGCTTAAAATAAAATACAAATAAAAAACTGCACGTCTCTGGCATTATAAAATAAAGTCTTATCACGCTTTTTTTTTTTTATCTCCAAATAACACAAGACGCATTTTCTCTCATATTTTCTGCATTAGGATTCTTGAATATCCTCTTCGCTTGTCTGCTAGTAGCTGCTCTTGTGGCAGACTGTAGCAGCTGTAGGAAGACGGAATGCCTCCCTCATCGTAGAAGACTTCTCACGGCTTCTGTAGATCCCCAAAAAACACGCTGTAGAATTCTCGCGATCACCATCATGGAAATACTTGTAATCACCCTGGACAACATGGCAGCAACCTCTCTTCACGGCTGGTGGACGTCTTGCTGGCGTCGGGGAACGACTTTTTTGGCGTACGTTAGTATGTCAGTCAAGTCTTTGGTCAATCTAAGAAAACTAACCCAGACATACTACTTCTATCAAACAATGATCTCAAAAGGTCAGAAATACTAACTGAACGTCTCCCAATTAACCTAAATCATAGGTCATTATCACAACTCCCAAAGACAAAAACAAACATCAAGTTCTCCAACTCAATTCTCCAAACTCACACATCAGCACACACACAACTCAGAAATCACAGCAACTCCACGGAATTCTGCACTCACATTTCAAACTCGAATGTGCTCACAAGAAAAAAAAAGAAAAGATGAAAATCGCAATGAGCCCAAGGAAAAAAAAGAATCTCGTAACACCAGACCCAAAAAATGTTTCTCAAACTCTAATATTTGAACAACCCAAAAATCAGTAAAAATCTCCAACTTTTAACAGCAAAAACCCCTTTACTGCTCAATAATTAATCACAATGAGACATAATGTCAAACTCCCATTTACGTAAGCAGCAACCCCAGAAAAATCACATCTCCCGGTAAAATCAAATCTCCCTTCCAAAAAAGAAATGCTACTTAAGCTGAATCCCCAAATTATATCTCTCATAGGAAAAGGAAGAAAAATATATAAAAAAAGGATAATCACAAGATTTCCCCAATCACAAAATACATATATATGTATAATATGCATAACTCCCGCGTTTTCCCCAAGAAATGCTCCATGTAAAGCCACGGAATTTGCCAGAAACCAAACTCTTACACATGCGCTTTCGTGAAATGCTATTGTCAACATTTCCAGATATTGCAAAAATTCTGATCTATCATCATCAGAAGAAAAGTCAGCACACGGCTCATCACATCGCTTGTCAGCAGAAAAATCGCCTGCTCTAACATCGGCATAAGAATTGTCTAGTCAGACACATAAATTTGGAAACTCATGATTCTCAAAAAAACGTCTAGCAGACACATTTCACAGAATTAACTCCAGGATATGACTAATGTGTTCAAAAATTTGTCTCAAAGACTTATTCTCTCAACATGACTTTTCCCCAAATTATATTTCTCCAAATATAATACACTTGTGAACATAAAAAATATGCACACACCTCCATAGGACTCGTAATGCAGTAATGCCACTTCTCTCTAAATAGTCACGAAACCAAAAAAGAGAACCACAGAAATTTTCTCTTTGCTCAAAAAAAAACTCCATAACCACAAAAAAAAGGTCACCCGCCAAAGATTAATTCCAACTCCATATATTTCACCATATTAATAATAACACCACTCCGGTTATAAAAATATTTCCTCCATTTGGTTAATAACCAACCCCATATTATTCTCTTATTTCTCCAGAGCCACATGTCAATAAAAAAAATCACCACTCAAGGAATAGAGAATAATCACCTCTATTTCGGCAAATACAAAATATTTACCTCTATTTCCCCAATAAATCCATGTGGAACAAAACAAGGCTCCAAAAAATATATCTCCAAAAAAAATGTGCACTCAAGGCAACTAACTCACTCACTCACAAATATTGCCCCATAATCTCCAAAAAAATGTGTCTCCACTTGCAACAAAGATGGCTGCAAAATAATTGAACTAAACATAGCTCTCATCACATTATTGGCAAATATCAACAATGGCCAAAAATATATCTCCTATATATTATATCTCAAATATAACTCCAAAATAATATATACCTCCAATTATCTCTCCAAATATATTTCAATTATAACTCCAATTCTCCAAAGAATAACTCAATGTTATAGTCAAAAACTATAAAAACTCTCTCCATTTAGCATAATTGCTAAAAAAAAAAGGCAAAAACTCGGCAAATAAAACTGTCTAGAAAATTCTAGAAAAAATCACTAATGTGCCACAACTCATTATAACAGAACTCCAAGTTCACAGTGTCTTAGCCAAGACTTCTCCATATGTACTATGACATAAGTCACTAGAAAACTTAACCAAGTTTCCTATCTCTCACAAAAATGTCACAAATACAACACAGGTATTGTGCAAGAAAACTCACAATTTCTGGAACACAAATATCCAGAGAAAAAATGTAGTGCCATTACGTATGCATTCAAAACGTGCAAAAAATTCTCCCATACATTTCTCTATAGCATCAATTAGCTAAAACACGAACACGTTCCCGAACAATGACTCTAAGTCACGAACTGACATATTAAAAAATATTCACACCAACTGGAGAGAAAAAATAAATTCAAATTCACCCTTGGTAAAAAAAGGAGAAAAGAAAAATCAACGGCACTGTTAACTATCTCCCGTAACTCACCAGATGTCAAGCAATTATCTGCTGAACTCATAAAAAAAGGAAAAAAACTAAGATAATGTGTTGTTAGTTCCTCCCAATATTCAAAAAAAGATTTCACCTCCCTTGACTAAGCATTAAAACGGCCCACGTATTAGTATAAAAAAAATCAGTATCAGAAATATCATTATCACAAAATCACCAAAAAAATTGCTATCATCAAAATCATCAGTATCAGTACAAAAAATATCACCAATGTTAATGCTTGTCCATTCTCCAAAAATTCAGCACAAAACTCAGCAAAAGTTCAGCAAGATTCAACACAATTCACCAAAATTCAGTCAGATTCATCAAGATTCAGCAAAACTCATCCCCGTGAATCACTGAAATATTCTCCAAAGTTACAAAAACTCAACAAATAACTAAGACAAGACTTCTCTCATTAATTCATTGTAATAATTCTCCTTGAATAATTATCTGTAATAATTATCAACTAATCTCCCATGAAATATCTCAAATCTCTTGTAAAACAAGTCTCCCGTAATGATAATTATATTTTAACTTTTATGGTGTATCTATATATTGAAGTTAATGAATTCCCCCTTGTAAAACAATCTCCCGTAATGATAATTATAACCCTTAAGCCAACCCTCTCCCGTGGACACCATCTCAAGTATATAATAATTATTAATAATAACAATAATAATAACTCTCCATAGCAATAATTCTCTTGCAAAGATCTCAAGTAAGGGTGAAATTCAAATAGCATACACAGTATTGCTGAATCCTATGACATACAGTTTCTCCAGCATGCAACACCATGACATAACACCATTGCCACACAACACAGATACAACACCAATCATCTGCATTTTAAAGTAATTTCTCCAACACAATAAAAAAATAATCTGTGTATCCCCAATATATTTTGTGTCTTTCAAGGTACAAAGAAAATATATATAACACATCCCGTGCATGTTAACTACTTTTCCCCGCATTCACGGAAAAGAAAAATCTCTTTTTATTTCCTTTTCTCTTCGTCCAAGAGAGAGAAAAAAAAATCTCTTTTCTAAAAAAAAAGACTCTACGGGCGTTTCACTTCATCAACTAATCAATCAGCTGATATCTTAGCATCCAATGTCAAGGGCAAACCCATACCCCAACACAAAGAAAAAAAAGGAGTTCACCCCCAATGAGAGAAAAAAAAAAGGTTTCTCCCCCCCTGAGAACAACCCCTCAGTCAAGCGACAGAACAGCCCGAGGCATACCAGTAGTATCCCCATCTCCCCTTGAACAGTGTCTGAGGACCCCTTCCCAAGGTATACACTAGTGCCCTCCCCTGCACTATCTCTCGAGGGAGGCCAGTGGTACCCTACATGCAACTATCCCCCCGAGGGATGCTAGTACCCTCGCAATGCAACGCGCCTCTCTGCAGAAATGTGCTGAGCCCGTAAAATTGTGGCCGCTGTGTCTCTAAGCCAAGTATGCTTATCTAAGCACAGTTCACATGCATAGAAAAATACACTCCTATGTTTTAAACAAAGACGAATGCATACGTCTATTATAAACACGTGCAAATAAAGAAAACACATCACTATGGGGCAAAGACAAGAAAAATTGTTGACCTCTTGAACCAATCCCATAACCCTGAAATATTTAAACAAAAACCATCTCCCTTTGATAAACAATAGTTTTTTAATACTCACCACTCCATAATGGGAACAAAAGGAACTTGAAATTCTCGTAAAACACGTAAATCTTGTCGGCACAATACAAACGCGATCGGCGAGATGACACCTAGCAACACTCACTTACAAACGAGACTGAGTTACTCTCTCACGGACTCACGCCCTGAAGAATCTCGGTACGAGCAAATTTGATGACCCTAATAGAAATTTTCTTTCCTCATCCCCCCATCCCACGGACGAATATTTTCTCTACCCCTTTTTCACTTAGCAACCGAGATCTAACAATTTAACAATTTTCCACAATCCCACAAAGCTTTGTCGTTCGAAAACTATCACTAAGCCATAACCCCTTTTATTTTCTAACAGGCCACCCATCTATACATTGGCGTTCCTAGGCATAGAAAAGAAAGAAAACTTTGATATCCCCTCTTAACCGCTCGCCACCACTGTAACTGGGGGATTCTCCCCCCATTATTCATAAGGTAAGCGTGACACGAAACGGGAGGCAAACCACACACAACATTACACACACAGCCTCTCTCTCTCCCTCTCTCGGCAATCCCTCTCTCTCTCTCTCTCTCTCTCCAAGGAATCTCTCTCTCTCTCTCCACCTCTTTCTCTCCATTCTAACAGGTAATGAAAATGAGAGAGTTGCATCATAACATTAACATTTATTAACAACTAATAAATAAATCAATCAACCAAGTAATCCAGTCTTATAGACTAACTCAAAAACAGTACAATGTCTAGTCACCAAAAAAAGTCTACACCCCTCTGGGAATTCTTTGTCCCCCCCGCATTCCAGATCCGTCTGTTTCAAAGATACAGAACACATCCCGGTAAGTACACACAAGTTTAAAGACAAAGTTAATAAAATGGAACATCTTACAAGATATCAAACAAGCCATCCCTTTGGCTAAAGCACTTCAACACTTACCCAGACAACCGGACACTAAACACTATTAATAAAAAACTCCCCCGGCGAATGCCACGGCATCTTTCCTGTGACTTGAAGCCCTCTATCAAAATCTCTCCCATAGGCTTGGGTATGACACTTTTAACAGAAAGAGGCGCACACGCACATACGAACACACAGTTCGATAGCGCCTCACAGTTCTAGCTGCATCCAGTTTCACAAAGGCACTTTGAGAAGAGTTCATAAACTGTCGTGCATTGACTTGTCGAACTAAGCACTTTTATCTCACGCCATCCCCAGAAACTCATTCATCAGCTACTCTCAGGTCGTCACCTCTGCACTGTTCCCCACATTCCATAGGTCACAGGGAACACATGGACAATATATTATTAATCAAAAACCCTAGGCCTTACATATAGTAGGCCCTTTACCTAAAACTAAAGTAGGTTTTATCTATTTACTGACTTTGATGGATTGGGCATCACAATTTCCTGAAGCCATTCCTATGAAGAAAATCACGTCTAAGGCTGTATTTGACCAGTTGGTAATTCTCTTTTCGAGGTAAGGAATCCCTCGTCAGATCCAAACTGATTCTGGAACTAATTTTTCTAGTAAGGAATTTCGAAGTAAGTGTGCAGATCTGGCCATTCTGCACACTACTAGTGTTCCTTACCATCCACAGAGTCAGAGAGTAGTGGAAAGATTCCACCAGACCCTTAAATCAATTCTAAAGAGATTATTATGTTATGAGCATGGAGAAGAATGGGATAAAGGTCTTCCTTTTCTTCTCGTTGCTGTTAGAAGTCACCCAAATTCATATACGGGCGACACTCCTTTTCAGTTAGTCTTTGGACATAAAATTCGGGGACCTTTGAAAATTTTATATGAAATTTTGGAATCTGATCGAATGAAGGAGATGAATGTGGGTGACTTTGTTGATAATCTTAGATGAAGACTTTCTAGTGCTTAGAAGTCTTCTCTCAGGCTGCTATGAAAATCAATTATAACCAGAAAACTCGAGTGTGGTCGTTTGAGCCAGGAAATTAGTTTTGGTGTTGGGTACATATTTGGATAACTTCCCTGAACCAAGGTATAAGGGGGCTTGGAAGGTGTTGAGGAAGTTATCTAATCTTAATAATGAAATAGAAGGCTCCAGGACCGAACGAAAGTGGCGAATTTTTCACATCAATAGACTGAAACCTTATGTCACTAGTAGATCTGACCCTTTGGAAACAGGGTATGAATCAGTTTCTTTGGTGGCGGAGGTGTCTCCTGATGGGTCAGACGAAATAATTAATCAAGTGACTTCAGATGCTCGATCCAAGAATGTGCAATGTTTAGATGGGTTAGAAGAGAATCTGAAACATCTTGATCTAAATGAAAGAAAGGAAATGGAAAGTTTAATTTATTATTTTTCAAATTTGGTAAGAGACTCTCATTGTTTGACTCGTTTAATTGAACATGATGTGTGTTAGGAGAAGCTTCACCAATTAAACAAAGTCCTTATAGACTAAATACCACTAAAATGGATATAGTCAATACAGAAATAGAATATATGTTGAAGTATGATTTAATACAACCTTCCATTAGTCCTTGGAGCTCCCATGTAGTATTGGTAAAGAAACCTGATGGACAGTATCAGATGTGTGTGAACTATCGTAAAGTTAATATACGTACTAAAAATGATTCCTTTCCCCTTCCTAGAATTGATGACTGTATAGACTGCATTGGTTCAGCAAAGTATATAAAAAGCTAGATTTGCTCAAGGGCTACTTGCAAATGCCTTTGTTGGATCGAGCGAGAGAAATTTTTAAGTTTGTCACCCTATTTGGCTTGTATGAATGTAAAGACATACCTTTTGGGATGAAGAATGTTACTTGTACTTTTCAAAGATTGATGAACCATGTGGTCTATGGATTGGAAGGTAGTGAGATCTACATAGATGATCTTGTTGTCCACAGTAAAGATTGGAAAACTCATTTACTCGGGTTAAGTAATGTTTTTGAAGCTTTCTGTGCTGCGGGTTTAGTCATATAGCCCCGAAACAGGGTAATGTTGGGGCTATAACCAATCTAAAGAGACCATGCAATGTCCGAGAAGCTCGAAGGGTGTTAGGTGTGATGGGCTACTACAGAAGGTTCGTCAGGAACTTTTCTGACATTGCTTGTCCCTTGAATGATCTTTTGTTAAGAAATGTGTTGGACTAGCTTGTGTGAAGAAGCATTAATTGAAATGAAGACCTCTTATGTCTAAACCAATTTTGATTTCTACGAATTTTCAAACTCACTTTATAATTGCTGTAGACGTCAGTGATGTAGGCACTGGAGGCGCTCTCTTTCAAAATGATGAGGATGAGGATGTGTACCTAATATCCTACTACAGCAAAAAGTTGTTAACAGTGAAGCATAAGTATTCAGCTATCAAGAAAGAGAAAGAGGCTCTCGCCCTCATCCATACCATATCTCATTTTAAACCATACTTAACCAATCTTTCTTTTCCAGCGGAGGTATGGATGGATCATAATCCGATAGTGTTTATTGAACGGATGAATGGATCTAACCAAGGGAATTTAGGTTGGGCTTTGCAACTACAAGTGTAATGCCTACATTATATTAATACAGATATTTTCCATATCTGTAAATAAACCCATGACCCAAGGGGTCATTGGCGAGTTAGGAGGGTGATCAATAGCCATAACAGGACGTAAAACTAGACCATGCCATGCAATGCTTGCAGTGGCCTGGTTTGCATTTATCTGTATCAACAATTTGCACATCTTGTAAATAGGTCACAGCACCTTCCATGAGAAGCTGGTGACCTATCACCTGTAGGGGAAACACGTGACTTCCGAGTCATATCTGTTATTTTGTATCTGCTGAGATATCTATTGTCAGCTATCGATACGACCCTCTTTTAAAGTCAGTTCTATCCTCATTCTCCAGCAGAGCGGTCATCTGACCAACCTTTCCTATACTCCTGTGATGGAGTTGAAAATAAAGTTATTGAAGTTAACTCAGGAAGTTTGAGTCATCTCCCCTATTCTGAAGAAGAAACAAAATCTACTTGATGTCACTCAGACGAGAAAGGGAAAAGGAACCACAATGCTTGCATATCACAGTCGCAAGATCTAACATACAACTGGTCGCCGTCCTATACCATTATAAGTGGTGGACCGCAGACAGTTATATATGGTGGTAGTACTACGTATCTACGTCTACCGAAGCAAACGGAATCATCGAGAATGTAACTAATCAGAAGTAAAATAGAGGGAACAGGATCTTCAATCAGCATAGGCAACTGTAAACATCCTACGAACGCTAAGAAATGTCCTTCATTGAGACGTATTCAAGCAGCTAAATCAACGTTTAGAGAACGACTTTCATCACATATCTTCGAGAATCGAACCGGACGTGAATGCAGCATCGGATCTTCAATGGGAAGCGAATCATTCAAGAAATAAACAACGCATGAGCAGAAGTTGAGGCAGAAATATTGGGTCAACCGCGGAGCAAGTCGAGAGAGAGAGGCTGTGACGTCATCACAACACTACAATCTTCCTTCGTATATACCAAAGCTAAGTACATCCTTTATCCATTCAGGTGTTGTCAGTGAAGTGCTATACATCACGAGTCGATCGTCCATTATTCCTGGGGTGAGTTATATCTAATCTTAATCTTCCTTCGTTGCAGGAATCTCTCTTCAACTACGAATTCTCGTCTGCAGAAACTTTTTTTTTTATCTTTGTTGCTAATTTCTCTTTCTTCCAGAAGTCTCTGGAAATATCTTTATCATATTATCTGTCTTTAATCTTATCATTTTGGGGGACTGTATTATCTGCAACACATTTTTAGTTTATATTGCATATGTGTTTACGCAGTGGTCGAGTGTATTCATATAGATACTTTGATAGGATCGCAAGGAATCGTAGTGATTAAGAAAAAAACAAAAGTGAACATGGCAACTTCAGCGGCTGTTGGCTCGACCGCACCCGGTAACCCTAATCCTGTTGTTACATTAGTGAGTGCACACTCTGCTATAGTTGCTTTTCAAGGTCAGGTCAATGGGTTCCTGCCTCAGAACATCAAGTCATGGATCTCATCAGTGGATGCTTATTTAAACGCAAAATGCATCACAGACCCATCTGTACAATTACAGGAAGCTAAAAGCTTCATGGACTTTGCCAAAGGAGATGCAGGTGCATACCTTAGAGGAGTCTCTTTCCAAGAGGCAATTACATGGGACGATTTCAAAGTTAGGCTATGTGCTATATATGGCGGTGAAGAAGCCTTAGATGTAGTTTGGCTTTAAGGAATATCCTTAATCAAGCCTCTATGACTCAGCTTAATGTTGTAGAACGGGCGGCAGTAATTGACGACCGGCTAAATGAATATCAAGATAACTTACGTAACCCCACTTGAGTTACAAGAGCCAATATCGCCGTGAAAGATTTCATACGGCTGATATACTTAACATGCATGATAGTTATGTCCTTGAAGCTTTAGTATGGTGTTTTGCAAAAAGCTAATGCCCAACTGTACGGAACTAGATGTGTATAAACAGATCAAAAAGCACATGTCTAAGTGTACTGACCTCGATCCCTTGCTTACTCAAGTTTTTGCAAAAAGTGAAAATAAGCCACAACAAGTAAACTTAGTTAATAATAATCAAGCTGCAGGGATGACGTGTTACAATTGCAAGAGGCCAGAACACATGATTCCAGACTGTAGGATGCGTTATTGTTCAATTCATAACAGCTCCACTCATTCATATAATCGTTGCTTCTCGCAAAATCAACAGCAGAATCCTAGAAACACGCAAACCGTTGCCAATGATAACAAGAAGAAGAATCCTCAGTACTATAAGAAGAAGCAGACGAACAGCAACGCTGTTCAACATCAGAAACAAACAAATCGTGCTTCAAGTATCTCTGTTCCCGGGCCGTCTAGCCAAAACTCACAAGGGCAGACGAATTTTCCGAGTGTGCAAAGCAAAGCAAATACCACGTAATCAACTCCAATGGGGGAGAGAATGATGTTGGGTCATTCATATCAACATCTTTTGTATCAAATAACCAATTTAATCATTTACCAGATCGTTGTGAGACAATCAATTTTCCTATGAAACACACGACCGAATCCAAAAAATCAGTGCAGGTCCCCATAGATTTTCAGCAAATTCACACTATTATAAGCCAAAATGAATTGCACCCCACATTACATGCAGTAAATTTAGAACACCGATCCTTCGCACTGCTTTTTATTCTGGTAGTCCACGTAATATCATGGATCTGCGGACTCACCACTTGTTGTTTTCGAACTTTCCTATAGAGAAGTCCGGAGTAAGGCTCTCGGGTATTGGAAACAACGAGTTAAATGTGGTAGGTGTAACTCATATTCAGTACAAGGTCGGTAAGCGCATGTTTACCGATACCTTTATCGTTGTACAAAACATTGATATGTATCCAGCTGTAATTATAGGATACCCATCTATGGGCATTCAAAACATTACCTTAGCCCCTGCCAAACACGGCGTGTATATCGAAGGAAAATTCTATAAGTTCGTTCTAACACCTTAAAATCAGTTTTGGACCATAAGGAGACAAACACCAAACAAAAACAGTAACGTACATTGAGGAACCAATCACTTGTCTCATGAATCAAGAAATAATCCAAGCGACCCAACAGAATTCTCGCTCACCTGTAATATCAGCTTGCACGCAAACTCTCGAGCCGAACGTAACTTCGAATATATTAGTGCGAGTAAAGAAAACTTTGCCGGGATCTGAAATGTTAATCCTTTCCGACACTCTGAAAATTAACGGATCGTTCATCCCACAAGCCATATATACAGTCGGCTCAAAACAACAATGTAACATTGAAGTCTGTAATCATTTGAATACCACTTTAGTAATCCATAAAAATCAACATATCTTGGATATGGAAGTTTATAAACATCGCATTCTTACCGTCGCTGAGATCAATCACGCTCAATCAGTTGCGGATGAATCCCTTTTGCAATCTATTAAAAGTAAAATCAATACCGACATTCAAGAAGAGGAAATTCAGCAGAAATTTCTTGATCTTTTAACTGAATATCATGATGTTTTCTCCACTACTGAGGGATCCTTAGGAAAAATGGATGTCATAGAACACCAAATAAGGTTAAAACACAAGCAGAAAGTTATCTATGTACCTTCGTACAGACTCCCTATGAAATATCAGAATGAGATAAATGATGAAGTAGGTAAACTGCAAGAAGAAGGAGTCATTAAGAAATCGAACAGCCCTTATAATTTTCAGTTAATAGTTGTACCGAAAAAAGATCGAACCTGGCGTATCTGCGTAGATTTCCGTTGCTTAAATGAGGAAACGATTCCCTATTGATTCTCAGTGCCATGTACTGATGATATTTTATCTTTGTTAGGTCAGAACAAATATTTTACCAGTTTGGACTGCCTTAAAGGCTTTCACCAGATACCTTTAGAAGAAGAGAGTATCCCATACACCGCCTTCAGCACAGCCAGGGGACATTATGAATTTTTGCGTATGCCTTTTGGTTTACGTTGCGCCCCAATAACATTTACTAGAATGATTAACATAGTGTTTGGAGACTTGTTAGGGGATATCCTACATGCCTATATGGATGACCTTGTAATCTTTTCTAATACCTTAGAAAAACATCTACGTAAACTGGAGCTAGTGGTACAGAGATTAAGGCAGCATAATTTAAGGGTAAAGATAAGTAAGTGTGAATTGTTCAAAACAGAACTAGTCTATTTAGGTTTTACGGTGTCTAGTCAAGGTCTTATTTCCGATACCTAGTAACGTCAATTTCTAGGATGTAGTAGGTACTATCGGAGGTTCATACGCAACTACTCAATAATACCCGCTCCTCTAACCGATGTTACGAAGAAATGTGTAGATTTCATATGGTCTGAGAAGCATCAACAGGCATTTGATACCTTGAAGGATGAACTGTGTAGTTCTCCTATATCAAAATTTCCTGACTTTGGTAAGGAATTCTTTATTGCAACAGACGCCTCAGACCTGGGAGTAGGTGGGGTATTGCTTCAGCAATATGACAAACAGTTTTTCCCTATAGCTTTTTATTCACGTAAACTGAGACCTTCCGAAAGGTTCTTACTGACCATAAGCCCCTAACCGACTTCTTTAAAGGATTAAGTCACAGTCCCAAAAGAACTCGGTGGCATATGATCATCCAAGACTTTGGCGCGAGGATCGGATATCTACCAGGGAAACCAAATATTATTGCTGACGCATTATCACGCAACCCCACGTCATCTTGTACGGAGCCATTAGCTGAATTAATAGATATATCAACATCCATGCCTATTGTTAAAACTGTATCTGAACAGGAAGATCTGGGTTGGAGCGCCAACAAAGAAAATATCAGCAATTAGAAAAAATAATAGATGCTTTGAACGGAAATCTTAAGGAAAAGGAATATATGAAGTATACGCAGCAGAATTATATAATCAAGAATAATATTCTGTGTATATCCGTGACAAGGAAAACCCGCAACACCCCAAAGGTGACTAACGACCAGGTAGTGGTACCAATCTCACTTATACCAACGGTCTTAAACTGGTTGCATTCCAATCCATTACATGGTCATCCAGGGTTCTCTATCATGTCACAGAAAGGCAAATCATAATTTTATTGGCATACGATGCTTACAGATACGAAAAAACACATAGCTAATTGTGGCACTTGTCAGGAAAACAAAGGGCACACGAAGACACCTGTCAGCCTAGGGGCTTATCCCGTGCCCAATCAACCCTTTGAAAGAGTACATTTAGATATATTAACAGGCTTTTACGAGTCAGACAGAGGAAATAAGCACCTCTTAGTAATCATAGATGCCTTGACTCGATATACAGAACTGATAGCGCTAAAAACTAAAACCGCGATCGAATGCGCTAGGAATTTTTACGAGTGCTACATTTGTAAACATGGAATTCCACACATGATAATCTCTGACTCTGTTGGAGAATTCAATAATCATTTCCTTAACTCGTTGTGTGAATTCCTTTGCATAATGAAAATCAATACCATGATCTACCACCCAGAGTCTAATGGGCTAGTGGAAAGAGCAAATAGAAAGGTTTTAAACATATTAAGAGTTACGCTCGGGGGATTGGACCCCAACTGGGATATTGCTATACCTGTGGTCCTATGCACCCTTAATCACTCATATCACGTGTCTATTAAATGTCGCCACACAAGGCACTATACGGTACCCCAGCTAGAACGCCTTTCCATGTATTTACGCCTAAAACCCATTTATCAAATCCTCTAAAGGATGTTATGGATGCAAGTATAAGTCGATATAATATACTTCGTAAGAATTTAGAAGAATCAAAAATCATAATGAAAAGAAATCATGATAAAATAGCTAAGCCAACTAAAACATATACCGTGGGTGACAAGGTATACATACAAGGGACTCAACTACAAACTGACACCTAAGTTTGAAGGCCCGTTTAACATTTTAGAAATATTAACTGCCAATAGATGTAGAGTCCAAAACGTATCCAAACCCACTGATAAGAGAATAATACCACTGGCACATATAAGAAGTTAAAAGAAGGGTAAAAAGGAAGAGAGGGAAATTTTTGTATCTATGAAACTTGTATAATAAATTATGTATATATAATATCTGTATGAAACCATTTTTTTAACATGTGTAATTACATATATTTCCCTCATTGCAGGTTTCCAAAATGAAGCTTATATTGTTAGGAGTGGTACTGTTCGTACAGACATCTTTTTCGTGTGGGAAGAGCGCTAAAACCAAAAATATAAACTTTTCACATGGCACTATTATTGAAAGAACAGAAGACGTTTTCATTACAGCAAGCAATATAGTTATAGAAGTTGATTTGCAAGCGATTTTCCTGCCAGAGAATGACGTCATTAACCTAAAGAGTGACCTGTCTAGGTTCGCTGAATCATTGAACCAATTGCACCAACGTCATTTTCCTTTTAATCCATAGATTTTACTAGCACAAACACTAAGCGCCGCAGAAATGTTATCATACGACTTGCAAAATAAAACTGCCGAGGTAGAATGTCTGGCTCGAGATCTGCTGATGTGGACTGTGCAGCACAATAGCCTAGAAAGACGTAACCCGTTTATCTTTGCTGCACTAAACATCTTTGGATCTGTTGCAAGTTTAGGCTTAGGAATTTCAAATCGTCTTAAAATTAATGATCAGAATAAGAGAATTGAGTTTTTGCAACATGAAAACGAATTAGTTTTTTTCCGAACTTCGTAAACAATTATCATCAATTAATCAACTAATGAGTTTGGTGAACGAACATTCTAGTAATATCGATCAGATTATGGAAGTGCAACACTTGCTGGCAACGTTAGAGTATTATAGTACTAAAGTAGATCATATCTGTACCAAAATTTCACATTTTATTGAGAAATCAAAAGACTATGTGGAAGCTATCACGCTAGCCACAAAGGGTGTTTTATTGCCACATCTTTTGCCTATTAAAGATCTGACTTTAACTTTGGAGAACGGACGGGAGAAACTGGGTTATATTCCTTTGTTAGACGCCAATAGATAGAATTTTATTATAGTTTAATATCAGTAAGCGTTGAGAATTACAGGATCATGATGCCTGGCAAGCATACAAAATAGCACCGTTCCCAACTTTCATGACGAATAACTCAAGTCCAGTAATATCCAATCTGATGGGACACGTATTGATTTCCCTTGATAAGGAAACATATACGGTCATCAAGGACTTAGATAAATTCACTCACTGTTCAGATGCCATGAATAATAAAGTTTGTACAGCTGACTCCTTTGAATTCCATCATATATCAATGGATTCATGCGAGTTAGGTATAGTGCTAAATGGTTCTCTCTCTCATACACACGAAAGTTGTCTGAAAAAACTTTATCCTTTTGACGATAATAAGTTCAATTACAGGCTGAACAACGGACTGCGGATGCGATACGACAAGGAAGGATTTCAAGTCTCGTGTCCAGGCGGATCAATGGCCTACTCCCAGATATTCATTGCCGTTGACGGATGTAATGGAACATCAACGAACTACACGATCCGTGGGGTTAACACTATCATCCGAAAACGAGCTTACTTCAAAAATTTTTTGTGGACAAGCACTATCATCCCAGCATTACCTCTTCCCTACAATGCGAAAGTGGCCCATCATTTGACGCAACTAGCTGAGATGGACCACACGTCAAGGACTTATGCCTAGGAGGATCTGCGTTTCTATGTGTTCCTGGCCGTGATATGCGTTACAGTGGTGATTCTCATCGCCACTAACATATTTGCTTGGCATAGGTTGAGGCGAACACAGATGGATCTTCAGAGGAACGTCGTGACCCACCCAGACAACATTCCTATCGTGCTAAAAGCGTTTAATATTAGAGCTATTTGAAATTGGCCATTTCACTTGACTCGGAGGAAAATTGTTTGGAATTGAGTTGTGTGTGAAAAGCAGCTTGTACGCTGGCAATATGTATGACAAGAAACTCCGAGACATTGCATTCCATACATATATCTATATAAAGTATCTTTACGGGCAACTAATAAAAAATTGAAGCCCTATATATTAAAATGTCGGTGCGTGTACGTACCTGGAATCTATATCTTGTGCACAATCATATGAATTATATATCTATATCTTTATCTGGTAACAACTATTCTTAAACAGTTACCTATTATCATATATGAATTATGTATCTTTATCTGGTAACAACTATTCTTAAACAGATACCTATTATTATAACCATTCATGTAGACATGCTAACCTTTTATCTTATCTGGTACCATTTATTCATTTAAAAACATTATGCATCTTAGAATGTAATTCTTATGTCATGCAATTATCAGCAGAACTACAGTACTTTCTGTTGTGCATGTATCCTTATGACTAACAGTATATACAACATATTCATATGCATTTATCTTAAACATGGATCTGTATTTGCCATGCATTATTCTTTGCTTATGAGTTTTTCCATTATGTATGTATTTTTTTTTTACATATAATCAATTGCATACTATTACATAACTACTTGATTATGGCTATGACTAATTATATACGATCACACTCCTATGAAACATATTTAACGTAAGTTTTAATGTTCAGTGTTTGGCTGGTAGCTGACCGAGCTAATGTAATGCCTACATTATATTAATACAGATATTTTCCATATCTGTAAATAAACCCATGACCCAATGGGTCATTGGCGAGTTAGGAGGGGTGATCAATAGCCATAACAGGACGTAAAACTAGACCATGCCATGCAATGCTTGCAGTGGCCTGGTTTGCATTTATCTGTATCAACAATTTGCACATCTTGTGAACAGGTCACAGCGCCTGCCATGAGAAGCTGGTGACCTATCACCTGTAGAGGAAACACGTGACTTCCGAGTCATATTTGTTATTTTATATATGCTGAGATATCTATTGTCAGCTATCGATACGACCCTCTTTTAAAGTCAGTTCTATCCTCATTCTCCAACAGAGCGGTCATCTGACTAACCTTTCCTATACTCCTGTGATGGAGTTGAAAATAAAGTTGTTGAAGTTAACTCAGGAAGTTTGAGTCATCTCCCCTATTCTGAAGAAGAAACAAAATCTACTTGATGTCACTCAGACGAGAAAGGGAAAAGGAACCACAATGCTTGCGTATCACAGTCGCAAGATCTAACATACAACTGGTCGCCGTCCTATACCATTATAACTGGTGGACCGCAGACAGTTATACAAGAACTCCACTTGGTAATTAAGCATACTAAAGGAACTCATAATAAGATCCCGGACACCTTGTCCAGGATGTGAAGAGTTTGTTTTGTTGGTCTTTCTCTGTCTCTTTCGCCCTGCTTGTTTCTCCCCGTGTTGATTTGGAGTGAAAGCAAGTTCTAATTTTATGGTTTGTTCCGATGTTGTTCAGTTGTTTCTTTTATTTATATGGTAATTTCCCTTTGTCATTGTTTTTATTTTTTTTAGTTTAATATGAGAGAGATTGTAATAACGATCCCGGACACCCTGGTCCAGGATGTGAAG
>NC_087212.1:79551012-79560924 GCF_015104395.2 Macrobrachium nipponense | reverse complement strand
TTGGACCCATTTGTAATAAAGAAGATAATAGGTATAGAAACATATCCCTCACATCAATCTTTTCAAAGTATTCACGTAAAGAGAGTATTTTACACTTCTCTCTCTTTTCAAAAGGTAACAGTTTTTCTAAGTTGTTTATAGAATGTGTCCTACCTTTACGATGGGCATTTTCTCCCGACACTCGGAGCAACCACTTGATCTATTATCATTCGTCTCAAAGAATGCGACGCCGCGTACAAACGAACGTACATACCTCACGATCGAGTGAATGATCTCTGAGTCAAGTTGCTTGTTAAGCAAATACCTTTTCTCCAAGTGAACTTGCACTGCACCACCTCTTGTCTCTAAAGCCTGGTTCACACTATGCCAGTAATTTAGTCAAGTGGCGAGTAATTTAGCTACTAAAGCGTCTGAACAACCAAACAGTTTAGTCAAGTAGTTTAGTAAGCAATTTAGTGATTAGTGTTTAGTCGATCCAAAAATGTTCTATTTGTACGGTCAAGTAGTAGCTCCGCCCACTTGTCATTCGTCCACTAAACCAGTGAGAACACGTGTTGAATTTAGTAATTTGGTGGAGTTCATGAGTTGTAGGTTGCCGCAGAAATGGCACTTCGATGGAATGAAGAGACAACACTAAAATTTATTTCAAAATATTTACAACATGAGAGCTTATGGAATGTTAAATGTCCACAGTATAAAAATAAACAAATCAAGCAAAGTGCCTACGCTGATTTGGAGAAAACCATGGATATACCTGGATTTGGAGAGAAGGAGATAAAAGCGAAAATCAAGAACATAAGGTATTTTCCATTTTTATGCCTCCGTAATCATGTTAGTAATTTTTTTCCAGTTGTGATAAGGTTAAAATTGGTTACAAACGGCTATATATTTTGCTTTATTCATGTAATTACATTATTATTCTATATTTGTTTGTTTTCTTCTCAGATCAACCTGCTCACAAGAATTGAGAAAAATCAAGGAATCCAAAAAATCTTGTGCCGGGACGGACTCGGTTTACACTCCATCGGTGAAATGGTTCACCATATTAGATGAATGCCTTGGGAACATGAATGCAATAATAATGGAAGGGAAAGCAATTTGGTAAATACATATATTTAATTATGTCTGAATTATAGTATTTCCTTACAATTCGTAATGTATCATTCTTGCCTGCCAAGGAACAGAGCCATCTTCCACAAAGTAATTGGCATATCTTTCCCGAAGATCAGTAGACTGACCAGAAAAACGGTTGCTTAAACATGTTGGTAGTGGTTCCAATCCTTGAGGTGGTGGCACCTCTCTCCAATTACCGGGGATGACAGTTGCTTCATTGAGATTTTCTTTGTCTACTGTATATACAAACTGCGTGTTCTGTAATGTTGTTTGTCTGAGCCAATTGTGTAAAGCGCAACATGCCTTGACGGTGCTCACCACTTTCTTAGGACTGTAGGGCATTGGTTTCTCAAACACTCTGAATCTGGTGGCTAGTATACCAAATGAGTTTTCAACTATTCTCCTAGCCCGCGACAAATGATAATTAAAAATCTTTTGCTTTAATGTTAATTTACTTCCTGGGAAAGGTTTTAACAGGTATTCTTTCAAGGGAAATGCATTGTCGCCAACTAGGAAATGACCTTCTGGTAGCATACCATTCTCTAAAGATTGATACAAACTACTGTTACGAAAAACTCCTCCATCAGAAACTCGACCATTACAACCTATGTCTATATAACTGAAGCAATATTTATGATTTACAACTGCCATTAAGACAACACTGTTTGATTCTTTGTAATTGTAGTATAAACTTCCTGAGTCATGAGGTGCTTTTATAATGACATGCTTGCCATCTATTGCTCCACAGCATCCAGGAAAATTCCATTCTTTCTGAAAACCATTTGCAATCATTTTCCAATCTGTTGTATCAGGAACCTGAAAAAAGTAAAAATAAAGTTAAATTGTGGTTTCAATTTAAACTAATATATTATAGTGGTAAACAGTAGGTACTAATCCCATTAGTATGTCCACCACTTTACATTCCCTCCATTTATATTATAATGGCTCCTAACTTAAATATATACCTATTAAAATACTTTTTTTCCAGATTAACAACGATGGCGTACATATTGCAGAAACTGAACACAATGACTCTGTAGTGCAGGATAGTTTAGTACATGACTCAAAACCTACACTTGCTAGAAAAAAAAAAAAAAAAAAAAAAAAAAAAAAAAACGATAGGGATGCAGCTATCTAGTATGGTATCCCAACTGAAAGACATATCTGAAGCTGCTATGACAGATGAAAACGAGTTCGAGGTTTTCGGGAGACACATTGGGCTTCAACTTAAATCTTTGCCAACACTATTGGCACTCGAAGCCCAGGAGCACATTCAACTCTATATAAATAGAATTCGACGTAAGCATCTGCTAAGCGTAAATGAACCTCAAACAATTAACAGACCAATCACACCACTTTCATCTGGTGATTCAATGGAAGGAAGACACTATACACCCCAGTCTACTATATCTGAAGTACATGTTGAACATGATACGTGTAGCCAGGAGTCTGCAATAATATCGACAGACATAATTACTGAAGCCTTTAATATTGCTAATTATGATAAGTAAACATAAATGTAGCAAATGTTTAATTAATAAATTATTTGTGACATATATTTATGATTTATTTACTCTTACCTTGATGACTTCCTTTAATGATTCGTAGATACAATCGCAAACCTCTATAAAAAATTCTGAAATAGTTGTTTTCCCAAGTCGAAATAGATGTGTGAGTGTTCTTAAACTACATCCAGTAGCAAGAAGGTATAGAACTGCCTGTAATTTGGTTTTTGCCGGAACTGCACTCCTTAAATGGGTATCATTTCGTTGAATTTGTGATTGCACTTTCATCGACAGAAAGTTAAAACATTCTTGACTCATTCTGAATGTTGAGTAGTATTCTCTAGGATCTTCTACTTCTAATTCCTTGAGAAGTGAATTAGTAGCTCCTAGTTGATTTCTTCTCTGAATCCATTTTCGTTCCCATAATCTTTTTCTTTTTGACACACTTATTTCTTCCTCCACTTCCTCTAAAATAGCTATTGCAATATCTTTTATTGGCCTTTTAGCTTCGCTGCGTTGCCTGTTCATCTTGGGATGCCTTGCACACTAATGTACTCTACTTGATTGGTTGTGCGAACGAAATTGATCAGTTTAGTAGGAAAGTAGTAACTAAACTACTCGCCACTTGACTAAATTACTGGCATAGTGTGAACCAGGCTTTAGCGAGGAGAGCTATGTGACTTCACTATCATTACATGACACTTTAAACATATTATTAGCCATTCCCCTTCTTTTCACCTACTATAGGAGCTCGGCTACCACATGCTGGCTCCCGCCTAGCCACTAGACACACAAGCGTCTTACAATATATATAAAACCAGAGGCTGGCTCAAAAAAGAAAATAGTGCACTCCCGTCGCACACCATATCTGCAACTAATGCACAATGTATCAATTTACCACATGACTTAGAGCCACCTCCGTTGCCGGAGCACTTGTGCTTCGTCGAATGCATAAAAGTTTAAGAACTCCAAGCACACAAATGGTGATCAGTATAGCGCCTAACATGATCATTACTAATGGTATAGTATAACGGTCATCAAAAAAAAAAAAAGTTCATCTTCGCCACTATCTTCGAGCGGCGGGACTGTAACGGTCTCCACTGTAGGCGGGATTCGAACCGCCTTATGGCTTCCATGTAAGTGTCGATGATTGACGAGTTGTAGACACTCCGACTAAGTACCATGAAGAAATCTGAAAGAACTCTGCAGGAACCGTCAAACAGCTGGGATCCCTGCAGGACGAGCGAATTGTTGTAGACGCAGGTCGAGTACGTAAACCAACTCGAAACAACTCAGCACGCGCCATTATTCAGCGTCTGTGAGTGTATCTAACACCCTCTTGTCGCGAAACTGTAGATTCGACGTTTTCTACTGAAGTAAACGTGGTCACCACCCCGTTATTCTATGCAAGTGCTACTCGCACCCGCCTCATCGAAGACTGTAGACTCCTGATTTATCCCAGAAATTATATCGAAGACATTTCATCCTTTGCAAAGGCAGTCCACAAAAATGCCATTCGTGTGTAGACTTGACTCAACCTCTGGTACTGTAGAACGAAGTCGTCTCCCTTGCCATCCTCACGTGGAGTTGGAAATTCTCCAAAGTCATTGTGTGTCCGTATTTAAAAGGTCTACATGGTCATAAAATAACCAAAGTTTTGTTTTACCCTACAAATTCGTCATTAATTAATATATTCAATCTACTAATCAAATATTTAAAAAAAATTCCTTACTAAACCTAATATAATCTTTACCTACTGAATTCTCACAAATAATTCCATATCTGACAAACACACTATCAAAAGAGAACCCATAAAGTCTAACAGCAAAAACCCCTTTATGGTTTATATAACTAGCCTCCATAAAATATAATGCCGAACACCCCTTCCATCCAACTCACATACCCTGACAAATTATATCTTCTATCTAAAAGAAAAATGCTATTTAGAGCTTAACCCTCATTGCAACTTCTCTCGTAAGAAAAGAAAAAAATAAAAAAAAATAAAAATAAGATAATACAACAATAATAAGTGAACTTTCCCCTACCCATTACACAGCGCACATAAGAGAAAAGATAAAGAAAACTGTCAGTTGTTTAATCTTCTCGGACGACGTTAAGAAAAGAAAAAAAATATATATATATAATTCAACATCTTACCCAAAACGGAATGTATACCGTTACAGAATCTGCTAGCGCAGCAATCCTATCGACCAGAAAAGACCAGAAAAAAAAAAAAAAAAAAAAATCCCCTTCCATGACACGTTCTCGTGAAATGCCATAATCAGCATCTACGAAAGCAGTGCAAATCCCCGAGTAAGCAATTCCAAAAAAAAAAATTCGCAACCGGACTCCTTACAACGACCTTAGCAAAAAAGAAACCCACCTATGAACACGTCAGGTGCTTCGCATTGCAGCATATTCAGACTCGCGACGCTAGAAACTTGTGACTCTCAAATTTTTTTTTTTTTAAATACTGAACTTCGTAAGCACACTCCGCAGAACCATCTCATTACATATAAATCATCATCTTAATAATAACACCAGCCCGGTGATATAAATAATTCCTCTATTTAATTACTGACCCCACGCCAAAAAGGCCATCCCGTTTCTCAGCTAAAGCAAAAATTTGCTGAAAAATATTAACCCTGAAATCTTACGCCAAAACACCGCAGATTTACATATAATAAGAGAAAAAACATTAGAAGGAAATAAAGGAGAAGGAAAAAAAATGTGAAGCCATTCTGTCACCAAATCACAAAAACAGACAGTAAGAAAAAAAAAGGAAAAATAAATGCAATTGCGCAACCATATATTAATCGCCACAACCAATTCTTTTCAATTTCGAGATATGTGTTAGCCTCGACTGACCTGTTCGTTCATTTAAAACTACAAACCTATTTCCAATTTTCTCTTCAATGACTTTAAAAGGACCTTCAAACTTCGGGCCTAGTTTGTAATCTAACTCATTTCTTACATTCAGTTTTAAAAATACCTTATCACCGACATTGATCTTGGGGTCAGATGATTTACTAATACTCTTCTGAACCATATCTCTGGTTGTCGATTCGAGATTACGGCTGAGACAGGCGTGTGTCTCTCTCGCTGTGGATATCAGCACTTCAACCGTATCCTCCCCCTGGTGAGGCATAGTTAGCAAATCAAATGTGCCTCGCGCTGGATAACCAAACAAAGCTTCAAATGGGGACATTTTAATTGAATGGTGTTAATGCTATGTCTAACAACATTAATATATCTGTCCCAATTTCTATCATTACCACCTACCGTTTTTCTGAGCGCTTCGAGCACTTTCCTGTTTGCTCGTTCGCACAACCCATTAGCCTCGGGTCTGTATGGAATAATTGTTACTTTCTGTATCCCCATGACTTCAGCTAAACATTCCAAGGTTTTGTTCACAAATTCCCTCCCATTGTCGGTTAATAGAACTTTGGGTGAACCATATCGGCGAACAATACCATTGAAAAACGATATGGCTACTTCTTTGGCCGTTTTATGCTTAAGTGGGAAAATTTCTGCTATCCTTGTAAGTTCATCTATTATCACTAGCAAGTACTTGTTCGCATATCTAGACTCACACAAATTCCCTAAGACATCCATATGTATTCTCTGAAAAAGTCTACTCGGTATAGGATACGATCCTAATTTGCATGACGTTGTCCTAGCAGGCTTACATGTGTTGCACACCGCACAATACATTTTTCCAAATGTATTTAGCACGAACCTCATCATATGTTTTTTCTATTCCCAAGTGAGGACTACCGAAGCTGCAATGAACTATATCTAAAACCACTGGAACTAGGACTTTCAAAATTACGATCTGTGTCGTATCTCCTTTATTTTCACTGGTTCTCAACTTATATTCAATTTTCCTAACCAATAGATTAACTTCTAACTCCAAACCCGAAAAAGGCCAGCTATAACGTTTCCTGACTAATTCCCCTCTCAGAAATGCTTTCGCATCTGCTAAAATCTCGTCTTCATCTTGCCTTAGCTCTATGAGAGGTATATCCCATTGTATGGTTTCGCTAGTGACCTGCGTGACTTGGAAACCTTCCGTGTCATGAAAACTCCTGCTAAGAGCATCAGCAAAAACATTAAATTTGCCCTCTATATATTTGAGCTTTGCATTAAAATCTCTGATAGTTAAAAACCATCGAGCTCTTTTGGGCGACAAATCGGGTTTATTAAAAAGATCGAGTAATGGTTTGTGGTCTGTAAGAACTTCTACTTTATTTCCCATCAGTAACATTTTGAAATGAACTAAGCTCGACACTATTGCAAAGGCTTCCTTATCTATGGTGGCCATGGACTTCTCGTTGCTCCCTTTTGTCCTGAACTTCCTGCTATAAAAAGCTATAGGGTGAAATTTCCCATCAAACTTTTTCATAAGGCAAGCACCTATACCTTCTTGGCTTGCATCAGTCACTAATGTAAAAGGTTCCTTAAAATCTGGAAACTTCAAAACAGGGGGATTCATTAGCGCGTCTTTGAGCTTTTGAAAACTCTCCGCCTGGGGTTCCTTCCATTGAAATTGAACGTCTTCCCACAACACATCAGTTAGGGGAGCTGCTATGTTAGAAAACCCTTTTACAAACCTCCTAAAGAAACCGGTGACACCCAGGAATGACTTAATCTCTTTCTTTGATCTGGGGGTGCGAAAATTCGCTATTGCTTTGATTTTATCGTCATTTACTCTAACCCCTTCCTTAGATATGACGTGACCTAGATATGTGATCTGCTTTTTCAAGAACGAGCACTTGGCTAGCTTGATTTTCAACCCCACTAATCTAAGCCTCCTAAGTACTTCTGTAAGCACTTCCAGGTGTTGCACAATCGTGTCCGTTGCGATCAGGATGTCATCCATATACACAAAAACATTTTTGCCCAATAACCCATGTAAAACTGTGTTCACCAACCTGGTAAATGTCATCGGACTGCCCGATAAACCGAAAGGCATTTGCGTAAATTCATAGTGTCCCTTGGGCACTGAAAAGGCGGTATATCCCTTGCTACTCTAGCTGAGAGGGACCTGTAAGAAACCTTGCGCCAAATCAGTTGAGCTATAAATATTATGTCCCCCAATTTCGACAAAAAGATCTGGTCTGCACGCGACTGGGTAGCGGTCAGGGATCGTTTTCTCATTTAAATGTCTAAAATCGATGCATACACGGACCGAACCATCTTTCTTAGGTACCGCTAACAAGGGAAAGTTGTAAGGAGACACGCTGGGTCTAATGATTCCTTCATCTTCCCATCTACTAACCTCTTTCTCTACCTGTTCTCTGATTTTGAAAGGTATGCGATATGCAGGAATATAAATAGGTTTTGTGTTACTCTCCAAATGTACCTTATGCTCTAACACATTAATCAACCCCAATTTATCACCTTGCAAGGCTACCGTATCCCCAAATTCTGCCAAGAGCCCGCATATCGCTTCAACGTGTTAGCTATAATCCACATTAGCTAAATGTTCTCTGAATGTTCATTTCCTTGATTGTATTTCTGCCACCGAAAACTCAGGTTTTCCCTCTACGATAGCCACAGAACCACCATCACAATTCCAATCTTGGAAATCCAATATATATGTGTTTTCTGGTATCTCCTAGCTGTATCATTACAGTTTAACAACTCCACCAACGTTTGGGTTTTCTCATTTCCTTCAATTTACCTTTTACCATAGTCTTTGAACACTTCTATATTTGTGGAGTATGATCACCACCATTGTTGTCATTGTTACCACTGTAAACTCTGATAGAACCCCCGTAATCATCTCCCATATCGCCAATGTGTGTTTTAACTTTACATTTCTCCATAACACTCGTATCACCGCCATTAATACCACCGAGCACCTCTCCTCTTTCAATAACCTCCATGTCCTCCATTCTATTCACGTCCTCATATGGTTTAAAATAACCCATCTTTCCGACTGTTATCCCATTAGCACCCGCATGGATCGAAATCTTGTCTTCTACAAGCAAGATGACCCAACAAGATTTTATTACCTAACGCAATTCCTTTTATTACCAAAAAAGGTTCTGTTAACACTCTGTCACCGAGAGCAAACTGTATTTGAACACAACCCAGGGTGTTTAATCTATGGGCTTGCACATCACACACCGTCTCCGTTGAGGGCTGCAAAGGGTAATTGGAGAACAAGGATTGGTACAAATTATAGTCCATTAGATTTATTGATGCCCCTGTGTCTAAAAAAAACCGGGATATCGACATCCCCTACTATTCCATAGACTATAGGCTTGGGCTCTGGGGCGTCCCCTACGAGACCACAATGCCATTTACCAATCACCTGTACCCTTTTTGTTGATCGGGCTTCCAAAAATTTTGCAGATCCCTTTGCCCTCTGGTTTGACCTGCCTGGGAAGTTCTCACATTATAATTACCAGAACCTTGAGGTGTAGGCCTCGCATCTCTCCGTATCTGAGACGGACAAGACTGCCAATAATGATCAGTACTTTTACACATTCCACAATATTTAACCCTACACAATTTCTTTGGATGTCCTGGTTTATTGCAGTTGAAACAACGCAACTGCTGTTGCTTTTGATCGATCTTTTGTCATACTCAACTTTTGCGCACAGACAATGAGGAGAAAGTTCCGTGTCTCTCTGTACTCTATCCCTCGGGCCTGTCCCGTTAAAAATTGTGCTATCTACGGTGGGACATTTAGACCTGTGTTTATCTATTTGGGTATAAAGTAATTCTTCGTCTGAGGTAGGCTCAACCTTTTCATCAAAGCTATCCACTATTGCATCGGGTACCTCGTGTAAGAGTAGGGAAAAATAGATCAGTTTATGAACATTATTTAGAAGGAGATTATCCCTTGTAACCCATTTAGATGTTTTCAATTTTCCTACCCAATCTGCCACTGCGTCAAACAGCTTTGAACTATGTTTTACAAGGCTATTAGTGCTTTTCCGTAGTTTATAAAGACCTCGAAGGTCTCTCACCATATCTCCGTGTTCCTTTGACCCATATGCTGTTTTCAAAAATGCTTGCAGGTCTGTCCAGGTACGACATTTTGTAAATTGGAAACTCCTTGACCTATGACTGAGGTCTCCCTTATTGAAATCTAGCAAAGATTTCGCCTCTCTAAATGGCTCTACATCGTCTACTATATTCTTTCCCGCTAAATAGTTATTAACTCCTTCTATGAAGATATTTACAGGTTGTGACAGTATGCCATCTACAATCCTTTTGAATGGGCTGACCCCAGCACTAATACTTGTCACGTGATGTAGTAGCGTCGTAGGTTTAGCAT
>NC_087212.1:79538512-79546012 GCF_015104395.2 Macrobrachium nipponense | reverse complement strand
CCTGGGTAAAGTCGCTCCGAAACAAGCGAATGTCGAAGTGATTACAGCCTCCCCAACACCTCAAAATAAAAGGGTTGTGAGACGGTTTTTAGGAATGGTGGGGTTTTATCGTAAGTTTACAAAGAATTTTTCTGACCTCGCTACTCCCCTGACTGAATTATTAAAGAGTGTAAAAGTTCTGTGGAGTAGCAAGTATCAGAGGGCATTTGAAAGTTTAAAATATACCTTAATAACTTTTCCTTTGTTACGTTCACCTGATTTTTCTCTCCCTTTTCGTTCATCCACTGATGCAAGTGACATAGGAATAGGTGCCGTCCTACTTCAAGAGGACTGCAAAGGAATTGTGCATCCCGTCGCTTTCTTTTCAAAGAAACTGTTAACTGCTGAATGCCAATACTCGACTATTGAGAAGGAAGCCTTGTGTTTGGTCAGGACCATCATTCACTTTGATGTTTATTTGACAGCCTCTGCTGAGCCCATTAAGGTCTATACAGATCATAATCAATTAATATTTTTTAATAAATTTAAGGACAAGAATCAGCGTATTTTGCAGGAGTATCCTTTGTCTATACAGCATATAGCTGGTAATACAAATACTGTATCCGATGTCCTTTCTAGGTCATTTGATGGAGTTTAGGAACAAGTGACCATGTTTTATTGTTTTAGGACTCAGTATATTTTGTGTGAACTGTTTTTAAATTAGCTGAGTTCGTTTGAGGCGTATTTAGTTAAGCCTTAATATTAGTTGTTTCCTTAAAACAAATAATTTTGTTGAATGCTTTACCTTTCATGTAATTGGTTCATTAAATCTGACTAGTTTTGAGAGGAATATTTTTAACTTTACATTTACTTTTGCCTTTACTTCTAAAAGAATAATGAATTATTTTTTTTCCTTTGAGGAGGGAGCTGTAATATCATCTTAAATTGTTTCTTTGGTTTCTCTTAACGTAAGTTAAATTTTTGCTTTTTTACATTGCCTTCTGGCCACGGACAGGACACTGAGACACTTGCTTTCATTTTTGTAAAATGCCAGGCTGCTGTTGATGATGAAGGTTTGTCCAGTGCCCTCTTGTGCGAGTTTGTCTGTGGGCTTTCATTATTTTTGCGGCCCCCCCTCCCCCCCTGTGAGCAAGGTCCACACCTTACATCGACGAGAGCACTGCTGTCTCCTCTGGAAATCGTCAGGGTGCCTTCTGAGGCTGGAGAAGGGTGAGCAGCCCCTTTTGCCCGTATTTACTTTCCCATTTATTTGAGTGGACTCTAAATATTTAGTTCGAGTATTGCTTCCAAGCATCAAGTGGAGGCTCCTGCGAGAGCCTTTGTAGACAGTTTTCTCCGACTGAAGCAGTTTCAGTGAGATTTCGCCATATTTGGTGAACAATTAATTAATTGATTGGATGAACTAAGGTGTATCTTAATTATTTTTATAAATTATGAGTGTTAAGGAGAAGTTAGATATTAATGTTAAGTTTCTTGGCTTTTTCTCCGCCTATCATGTACACGTGAGTGAATGTTGATTTCGTTCTACTACTGTGACATTTCTCTCTTACTCTATGGTATAATAGTTAGGTAGGAGTTTGAGGTATGTGAGGACATTTATTATGTATGCTTGGGTGTGTGTGTGTGTGTGTGCGTGTGTGTGTGTGTGAGTGTGTGTGTGTGTATGTACATATAAAATCTCGACTGTTACATTCAACGAGACGAAAGTTTCCCTAAGGTCGCATACAAAAATATTGTGCGATTAAAGAACCAAATCAGAATATTAAAGAGAGAGAGAGAGAGAGAGAGAGAGAGAGAGAGAGAGAGAGAGAGAGAGAGAGAGAGAGAAAGCTACGTCAAACGATGTGGATGCTGTAATGGATCAGGTCCATTCCAGAGAGCATTCGACTGTGTTCCAGGAAAAGGAGAGAGAGAGAGAGAGAGAGAGAGAGAGAGAGAGAGAAAGCTACGTCAAACGATGTGCATGCTGTAATGGATCAGGTCCATTCCAGAGAGCATTCGACTGTGTTCCAGGAAGAGAGAGAGAGAGAGAGAGAGAGAGAGAGAGAGAGAGAGAGAGCCACAAAGGCGCTGACTAATCTTTAAGAGCGCTGGGTGTGCTTCCAGTAGAGCTCCTCATTTATCTCGTATTCAGGACAATCTAAAAGCCATTACATCCTCCATGGAAAAGTACCCGATGAGGATATAAGCGCTACCACCTTTGCTTGAAAAGTTAATCCCCTGAGGCAAGGTGACTAAGTCTCTATTAATTGTTAGTGTCAACTTTGTCTTCTATTTTGTGTAGGACTATAATAATAAATTACCAATGATAAATTCACTTTGAACTAAAAAAAAAAAAAAAAAAAAAAAAAAAAAAAAAAAAAAAAAATAAAAAAAAAAAAAAAAAAAAAAAAAAAAAAAAAAAAAAAAAGGAATTTGAGCTTTTTCATCTTCGTGTCTGAGCTATTTTACCACCTGAATTTCACTCAACACCGCTCGGCTTTCTGCTTCAATAAATGATTTAGCGGTTATATGAGGTTACCACAGAATTTTTTGTTACTTATAATACTATAGATTCTTATATTTTTCATTTGCAAATTCCAACCCGCTGAGAAGGAAAAAAATAAAACTTGGGAAAAAATTTAATGTAGTAAAAAGTTAAATAACAATTTCCTCATTTCTATTATTGTTATTATTTCAGTCTTCGGAAGAATGACTTGATTTTGTTAATTTCTGAATTTTCGTATCAGTCCAAGCTTATTATCCTAAAGACGTTTACCAAACTTCTTTTATATTAAATATGTTCTTTTGAAATATAAAGAAAAATCCCAGAAACCACGGAGGTTGGTTTTTCATAAGTAACACATCTGAATGCGTCTTCTTTTCGTTTAATCTCTCCTTAACGTTTCGATGTATTCTGAACACGTTTTCTTTGTGCCCAATAAGCGTCCGCCTTCCTTCACAAAAAAGTAGGATAGAAATGGTGACTGTAGGAGAGGGGTGGTCTGAGAAATGTTGCTGTTATATCCCCGAGGGAGATGTTCCATTTTGTTCATTAAGGATGTAGAAAGGCCTCCACAATGGAAGAAGGAAATTAAACGGAAGAAATATTTCCATCTCAAAGAAGTGGAACGGCGGCTAGTAACCTTTCTGAATTTTCTGTTAGAAGCCTCTCGCGTCCAAATGAATTATTAGGGTTCTTGTTCTCGTCTTCGCTGGTGCTGCATAAGCGCAATCATTTCTCAAGACAGACAGACAGACAGACAGACAGACAGATACATGAAAATGTAAAAAGCTTAAGACCATAAATGGGATCATCTCTGAAAAAAAAAGATTTCATATAATTTTACATAACTATGGAGAAAGACAACGAGAGAAGTGAGCTTACATGAAACTGTCTATACTTTTTTTTTTTTTTTTTTTTTCATCGTCCATCTCTCCATCCGCGTGTGGTGTTTGCGAATGGTAACAATTGTAATCCCACTTTCTCTCTATTTATTGTTTTGAGAGTGAATTTTTACGATATTATCTGTCTCTCGTTCCCGAAATCGTTTACCCTAATCATTTTTGGGTAAACGATAGAAGGGTGTGCCGAAACCTCTCTCTCTCTCTCTCTCTCTCTCTCTCTCTCTCTCTCTCTCTCTCTCTCTCTCTCTCTCTTGTGTGAGAGAATTTTGATTTCACATTAATGTAAATATGTTATACTTAGTTGTCTTTCCCTCACAAATTTTAGATTTGGTATTTCTTAGAGTTATTTAATATTGCATAGTGCTTATTGTGGAATATGAACAGACATTGTACAAGTGTGTACCTTTGTCTCTTTGAGTACTATGGTGAATTTTTGGAGCTAGCTGTAGCAGAAACATAATTGGTACCAAGGAAATGTGTTATTACAAGTATTGAGTAGCAACTTAAAAACATTTACAGTGGTTTGGTGAAACAATTTCATTTTTTACACATTCCAAATTTTATGGTCTCTGTTTCATTCTTTTGAAGTCTTTTTTTATATTCAGTTTTACCATTTTTTTTATTTTTCACATTTGGTTGGTCTTATGCATTGTGTGTTTTTTTTTGCACACACAATTTGTTTGATTAACTTGACGGTTTTCATTAATTAATTATTGCCTATTTAATTGAATTTAACACTTGTGAATTAATTTGCATTTACTGAGATTTCTTTTCAAGTTTTGTTTTGGTTTAGCACTTGTGAATTAATTTTCAAATTATAGTTATTACTTAACACTTTGAATTTTCTTGAATAATTTAATTACTGCTTGATTAATTAATTTTCTTGATTTTTGTGACAAATTAATTTGGATTTAATGTTACTTAATAATTAATTCAAGAATTAATTAAAATTTGTGTTGTTTTCTAGTAAGAGTAAATTTCTCTAAGAATGTGAATTTTACTTATAAATTTCGTTTAGGTAATTGAGCTGTTTTCATGCAATTTAATTGAAATTAATTAGAACTAGGGAAATGTTTAGAATTTTTAAAGAGTTGATGAAGTGATGCCTTTTAAATAATTAAATTACTTATATGATTACCTCACACCTGTTTTAATGAACTTAGTCCGAAATTTTGAGTAATTAATAAGTTTTTAAAGGATCACTGTTGCCTTTAAGGTCCGTCCACATGGTGGAGCTTTGCCCGACGAACTCTGTCCGGTGTGACGTCAGAAGCGGGGAAACAGCGGATAAGGTTCTGACTTTTCCCGCTTCTGACGTCACATTGAACAAAGTTCTTTGGGCAAAGCTCGACTGTGTGGACGGAGTATTAGAGTATTCAGTCGTATTTTATCTGTGACGAAGGTTCAGGTGTCTGGCTGTTATGAGATAACTATTTTCTTATTAAGTATAAATGGTGCTCAGAGAACCGGGAAAACCGATTACATTATCACTATTTTATACTGGTGGTGTTAGGGATATGTTTTATAGGAGAGTGACCTTATAGTTGTTTCTTTTGCATTTATTGTGTTAAATATCAAGTTAGTAACTTAGAGAAACTGGCTCAGTTCAATGATCAGGAATTTTTAGCAACCCTTTCCATCCGAGTGTTATCTGAAACCATTCTGACTAAGGTGGTATGTGGTGGTTATGTGTCTACAAGTATGGTAAAGGCACAAATAAGATGTATTGATATGGAATCATTGATAAACTCTTGTAGAATAACTGATGGAGATAGTTAGAATTAGCTCATGAGTTGTTGAATGTAGTACGTGCTGATCTTATAAGAAAAAAAGAAAAGAAAGAGAAAAGTGATGCAGAGTTAGAGCTTAAACGCATTGAAGCCGAAGAGAATTTTATTAAGCTGAAAATGCAGGCTGAAAGAGAGAGTCTGCAGGCTGATAGAGAAAGAATGGAAGCTTAAAGAGAGAGAATAGACAGGGAAACACAAGAAAGAAGAGAAAGAAAAGAAGAAAAAGCAGCAGAAGAGCAAAGAGAAAGGATAAAAGAGGAATGAGAAGTGCAAGACATGAAAAGGAGATGGATTTGATACGAGCTAGATCCACATTACCTGTGACACTGTCTAACCCTAATCAAGGTAATCAAGACCCTGTATTTGATGTAGTAAGAGTACAGAAGTTAATCCCTAAGTTTATTGAAGAAGATTCAGATGAGTTATTTGATCACTTTGAGAAAGTGGCTTTTTATAACCTTATTTATGGCCGTAATTTCAAGGGTTCTTATCTTAACTCAGAATTGGCGGCAGCAAAAATGTAACACAACAACTTAGGAACAAAAGAGCAAACACCTCAACAAAAGTTATAATATTTATTTATACAAAAGGAAAGGTAATGGTTGTAAATATAATCGTCAAAATGAATATATAAATCAAGTGAAAACCAACCTTAAGATCTTTAAAAGATAACCTACAGTCAAACCAAACATTAAACCAAGAAATAAGAAATTTTAAATATTATAACTTCGGGCAGGTACCTTCCAAATCACTGGCCAGATGAAGCTAACCTAAGAAACTAAGTTAGGAAGAAGGAAGCAAGAGAAAATAAAAAGGAAACTTAACCTTACAACTTCATGATAACAAATAACCACGGGAGGCTTGCCAGAACATCTTATCAAGCCATGTAAATTCCAGGAGACCGCACTGCAAACACAAGCGTGCAAATCTACAGGTACACAGCGATACGCGACCGTCTTAATAGTTATAACAGCATCTCATACCTGTAGATAGCCGCCCTACTTGTCTCCACGAGTTCCAAGAACTCATTGACGCTGATGAATAGGTCAGTCTGGTCAAGCTGCAATCCCTGAAGGTAACCCAAAGTACCAGAGGGACTCCAAGGGTGGTAGCCTCTGAGAATCCAGGACGTCAACGGATCTCGCACGCTACAAACTGCACCGTTCTATGTAGATACGGGCCAACTCGTTCGGAATCCTTTCGACAAACGAGGGAAGCGGCGTGGCTGGCAAATGCTGCGGGTGACTAAACACCAGCGACCACACCCAGGGCAGCAAAGGATTAGATTAGCCGTGATCCAAATCTTACAAAGACGGAAAAGTGTCCTAAATTCTGTGGAAAAGCGTCAGTCTGTGAGGTGGAAATCGAACTAACTGTCACTTATCAACACTCTTACGACCATGCCTTCCACTCGAGTCAACACAGCTCATAAGAGAGAAAAACAATAATCGTTAATAAGGCACTTCAATAGTTCACTAATGCCGGGGAGATGATTAACAAAACGCCTAAGAAAAACAAAGCAAAACTGCAAAGTTATATGACTCTCTTACGGATTTCATCAAACTAACAAAGATAGCTTAAATATACGAGAAACGAAACTAACTTATTAACAAACTTGAACTAAAATAAGATCTAAAGGTTGACCAGAACTATTAACAAATTATAATGAAATTACTTTAATCTAATACCTTTCTCCCCCTACGAAAAATAATGTTATCAAATAGAGTAAAAAATATTTATACAACCAAAAGATACATTTAAAGCTTAAAATAGCAACAATCTTAAAAATAAAGATAATTTTAAAGTAAACATCATAGGACTATCTAATAAAGCATACACAATCATGTACAACACATTTTGAAAGAAATGGTCAGCATTAAATACACCTCGATTAAATGCTTAAACATACCTATATATAAACACCCTAATTAAATACAATGCCTGGAAATAATAGAAAATAACCGAACATAATTCTAAAGTCAACAACAAAATGTACTAAATCATAGAAAATGATAAAGTTCTGAAATTCCTAAGGTTCTTGCCAAAATTAATAACAAATGGCACAAAGAGCTACCTGACAGCTAAGGAGAAAATATGCATAATATAGAACTGAATATTTCCTTCAACTAATACTTAAACTCAAAAAAAAAAAAAAAAAAAAAAAATGGCAAAGGGATATTACCATATAAAAAAAGAAACAACTGAACAACGTCGGAACAAACCATAAAATTAGAACTTGCTTTCACTCCAAATCAACACGGGGAGAAACAAGTAGGCGAAAGAGACAGAAAAGACCACCAAAAACAAACTCTTCACATCCTGG
>NC_087212.1:79505829-79538012 GCF_015104395.2 Macrobrachium nipponense | reverse complement strand
CTTCACATCCTGGACAAGGTGTCCGGGATCTTATTACGAGATCCTTTAATATGCTTAATTACCAAGTGGAGTTCTTGCAGTTGCAAAGCCCAACCTAAAATCCCTTGGTTAGATCCATTCATCCGTTCAATAAACACTATCGGATTATGATCCATCCATACCTCCACTGGAAAAGAAAGATTGGTTAAGTATGGATTAAAATGAGATATGGTATGGATCAGGGCGAGAGCCTCTTTCTCGATAGCTGAATACTTACGCTTCGCTGTTAACAACTTTTTGCTGTAGTGAGTTTGAAAATTCGTAGAAATCAAAATTGGTTTAGACGTAAGAAGTCTTCATTTTAATTAATGCTTCTTCACACTTGCTAGTCCAAACACATTTCTTAACAAAAGATCATTCAAGGGACGACCAATGTCAGAAAAGTTCGTAACGAACCTTCTGTAGTAGCCCATCATACCTAACACCCTTCGAGCTTCTCGGACATTGCACGGTCTCTTTAGATTGGTTATAGCCCAAACATTAGCCTGTTTCGGGGCTATATGACTAAACCCGCAGCATGGAGAGCTTCAAAAACATTAGTTAACCCGAGTAAATGAGTTTTCCAATCATTACTGTGGACAAGATCATCTATGTAGATCTCAGTACCTTCCAATCCACAGACCACACGGTTCATTAATCTTTGAAAAGTACAAGTAACATTCTTCATCCCAAAAGGTATGACTTTACATTCGTACAAGCCAAATGGGGTGACAAACGTCAAAATTTTTCTCGCTCGATCCAACAAAGGCATTTGCAAGTAGCCCTTGAGCAAATCTAGCTTTGCATATACTTTGCTGAACCAATGCGGTCTGGTCTATACAGTCGTCAATTCTAGGAAGGGGAAAGGAATCATTTTTAGCATGTATATTAACTTTACGATAGTCCACACACATCTGATACTGTCCATCACGTTTCTTTACCAATACTATATGGGAGCTCCAAGGACTAACGGAAGGTTGTATTAAATCATACTTCAACATACATTCTATTTCTGTATTGACTATATCCATTTTAGTGGTATTTAGTCTATAAGGGCTTTGTTTAATTGATGAAGCTTCTCCTACTACCACATCATGTTCAATTAAACGAGTCAAACAATGAGTCTCTCTTACCAAATCTGAAAAAGAATAAATTAAACTTTCCCTTTCCTTTCTTTGATTTAGATCAAGATGCTTCAGATTCTCTTCTAACCCATCTAAACAATGCACATTTCTTGGATCGAGCATCTGAAGTCACTTGATTAATTATTTTGTCTGACCCATCAGGAGGCATCTCTGCCACCAAAGAAACTGATTAATACCCTGTTTCCAAAGGATCAGATCTACTAGTGACATAAGGTTTCAGTCTATTGATGTGAAAAATTCGCCACTTTCGTTCGGTCCCGGAGGCTTCTATTTCATAATTAAGATCAGATAACTTCCTCAACACCTTCCAAGCCCCCTTATACCTTGGTTCAGGGAAGTTATCCAAATATGTACCCAACACCAAAACTAATTTCCTGGCTCAAACGACCGCACTCGAGTTTTCTGGTAATAATTGATTTTCATAGCAGCCCGAGAGAAGACTTCTAAACACTAAAAAGTCTTCGTCTAAGATTATCAACAAAGTCACCCACGTTCATCTCCTTCATTCGATCAGATTTCAAAACTTCATATAAAATTTCCAAAGGTCCCCGAATTTTATGTTCAAAGACTAATTGAAAAGGAGCGACACCCGTAGATGAATTTGGGTGACTTCTAAGAGCAAAGAGAGCAAAAGGAAGACCTTCATCCCATTCTTCTCCATGCTCATAACCTAATATCTTTAGAATTGATTTGAGGGTTTGGTGGATGGTAAGGAACACTAGGTGTGTGCAGAATGGCCAGATCTGCACACTTACTTCGAAATTCCTTACTAGAAAAATTAGTTCCAGAATCAGTTTGGATCTGACGAGGGATTCCTTACCTCGAAAAGAAAATTACCAACTGGTCAAATACAGCCTTAGACGTGATTTTCTTCATAGGAATAGCTTCAGGAAATTTTGATGCCTGATCCATCAAAGTCAGTAAATAGATAAAACCTACTTTAGTTTTAGGCAAAGGGCCTACTATATCAACTATCAGCTTAGCTGAACCTTGAACGATTACAATGGTAGTTAAGAAAACTCTTCAACATAATTCACCAAATTTATTATACCCATTTAAGAGAAGTAAAAATGCTATAAATTGTCTATTCAGATTGCTTGGGCAGGTTATATCAAGGGGTAATTCCAAACTAATTTCAGCTTTTCCAACCTCACCTGTATAAACAACAAAAAGGAATATATAAAGATATGGTAAAAGAAAGGAAATTATATAAATTTAATTTGAGAAAAGTATATATCAATAAATCGTAAATTGCATATATAATCTATATAAACCTAATAAGCAATTACCGATAATGTTGGGAGTGCTCGCCAATGTAATAAAAAAGGAATTTACCATCAGACTAAGCTACTTCAATTAAACATATGGATAAATGATATCCTGGAAAATGAAATGCATCAAAATAATATCATTAAGCTATAAATATACGCAATATAATTTTATAGAATGCATTCACTATAACATTCATCCTTCGAATTAAATCTAATATAAAGTCTTACCAATAATATAAATACGAAAGATGAACGTAGGCTGATAACCCAGGACGACCTAGCTTCACCAAATATACCTAAGCGAAAGTACTGTACAAATAGAACAAATAAATATGAGGAGCTAATATCAAAATTAGTTTAATAGTACACAATATATATATCTATATCAGAAAAGAAGGAATTTATTATTATATTGGTGCTTTGAAGGCTTAAGGCAACGGATAATGATTACCATTAGACATTAAGAAACCCCTAACAATGCTTGGTTCTCACCTTTATCAATGCAAGCTACGAGACGAGAAGAGTCGAATGCCCTCGAAGTTTAAAGTCTCATGACGAAGGAAGCCCAGAGTCCAAATGAAAGGAAATTGGTTCATGTTGAATAACTTCGTAAATGTGGAAACACTTAAATCACGTAACTCAACCATGGTTCGATAAAATAGCAGCACAGTACACATTCAGTAGAGATAATAATCTTGTAGCACAAATCTAGCTGCTAAAATCTTCGTGTCCAAATACTGCCAGTGAAGCTATTGACGGTATGGTTTGCTGGGCAAGACTGAAGTGGGTATATCCATAAACCTCCCAAGTAAAGAGAAAATGGCGTGATTAGAAGGCTTGTTAGCTAATTACTTAGCTCGTAATAAGCTAGCAGGACTTAGATGGTACCAAACATACAAATGCATTTATCTAGTTATTTTAATAGTTTAAGAGAAAAGTCCTCCTCACTTCAATAAATACATACACACACACACACACAAACACAGACACACACACACACACACACACACACACACACATATATATATATATATATATATATATATATATATATATATATATATATATATATATATATATATATATATATATATATATATATATATGTATATACCAATAAACAAATGTAAGAAATTTAATTTCCGTTTACCAGCTCATTAAATGGCTCCCCAATAGCTGGTATGGGATATAAAGGTGCTTTTAAAATTGGCACACTGGGCATTCTTTTACATACTATTTTACTGGCCACTAAAATCATTCAGTCAGCCTATGGAATATCATCCAGACACCAAAATGGCCAGATAATTAATCATCATGGGATAAGTTTAATATTTGTCTCTGAAATTGAGAAGGCACCACTATTTGCTCAATACGGGACATTTTGGGATCATTAGCAACCAGGGGACGACTTACCCTATATAATATGCCCATTTTCACCCAGAATCGAGGTTCATCAAGTCAGAAGTATAACATAAATCAAAATGAAACTCTCTCTTCTGGGCTTCAATAAAAGCTGCTCGATCCCAATCAAGAATTACATTATCACTACCTACTACACTACTTACTACAGACACGGGTCTTCCTACATCTATGTCTACCTCTAAACTACTCTTGCTGTAGCACTAGTAGTAACTGCTACTGGATATTGATTGACAAAATTGCGAATAATTCCTGGCCATGATTATTAATCATATAATTTCCTAATATGCCATCAATACCAGCTATAGGAGGACTCTCGACAACGGCCAACTCGGTCTTTCCATAATACCCAAGGAATTACAACATTACCTCCGCTAAAGGAGCTGAAACTATCGTGTTCGGGAAACCTCCTAGAACAATAAAGTTCCCCAGATGCTTCACCAAGCCTTTTAAACTGCTTTCCAGCACTAACGACCGAGCAGACCCTGTATCTCTAAAAAATTTAACATCAATAATGACAGAATTATAAATTACTTTACCACGCCATATGTATTTATCATATTTTAGTCATTCCAGTGGATTATTATTTCCATCTCCAGGCGTACTATTGCCACCACTACCACTATTTATTATAGGTAATTTTACGTCAAGAGATGCACTTGGCATTAAAGCCACAGGATTATTCCTTTGAAGATAATTTGTTCTGGCGTAACACTGAGCCTGGAAATGACCGGGTTTATTTCACCAGAAACAAGTCGTCCTATTACCATTTCCTGTCCCAGAACTACCTCCTTTGGAAAATACACGAGTACCAGGTTTACTTGTGAATTTTCCATTATTACTAGCAGGGAAATTATTCTGAACCACAGAATTCCTAGTCTTATTATTATCACCTCTTATTCCTTTATGGAAATTCGCGGACTTTACTACATTATTACCTATATCTTTGCTGGCGAAATTGTCTGAACCTGTTCTATGGGTCAAAACAAATTCGTCAGCGACTTGAGCCGCCTTACCTAAATTAGTGACCTTTACTTCTTTCAAATAAATTCTTAGTTTTTTGGAGCCAGATTTCTTAAAATTTTCCAAAAGCATGAGTTCTCTCAAGGAAGAAAAAGTGACAACTTGACGACTCTTCAACCAGTCGTCAAACTGTTCCTCCTTGAACCTAGCGAATTCTACATAAGATAATGATGGATGTTTATTAAAATTCCTAAACTTTAACCTGTATGCCTCAGGGACCAAATCATAGGCTTTTAAAATTAGTACCTTTACCTTGTGATAATCCCTGGCTATCCCCTCCTCCAAGGCATTATATACCTGGATTGCCTTGCCCACCAATTTACACTGAATCAGCACTGTCCACATCTCTGGTGGCCAAGACAACCGAGCTGACACCCTCTCAAAGGCCTTGAAGAATTCAGGAACATTCCTTTCATCAAAAATGGGGACCAATTTTAGAGCAGCCCCAATACTGAACCTATCGGGCTGACTACCTCGTGGGGTGCTAAATTGGTTAGGAGACCCTTGTAACCTAGCCATTTCCAAATTAAGGTTGGCCATCTCTATCTCATGCCTCCTCACCCTCTCGTTCTCTGTATGCTCCAATTTCAACAACTCTATTTTTTTACAGATTAAATCATATTCATGGATTTCCTTTGATCCAGAATTTACAGGAACCGTAGGAACTGCTGGCCCTAAATTCTCTTCAGTCAAGAAAGGGTTTGTGGTTACATTTTCCCTTGGCAGCAAATAGGCTGGACCTTCATAAATGACTCCAGTCTGAGGAGGATCATCAAATAACGAAAAACCTGCCAAACCACTAATACCATTATCATCTGCAACTAACCTATCATAATTTCCTAATTCACTACCTTTATCCCTAACGTTTTCCCCAACTAATCCTTCAGCTTCAGCCAAACCTTGCATAACACTGTTCTTCACCATTATTAATAACTTCCTCTTTGTATCCGTCATTTTAAATGGAATACCCAACCACCTAGCTCAACTAACAAGATACTCTTTACCTAATATTGGCAAATGCTTAATACAGTCGGCAAATCCTAAGAACTCTGCAGGACTAAACTCAAAATCTTCCATATTATCCATAGTGGTAGGAGCATCCCAAAGTCTCAATTACTGCATACACCTGAACCCAAATCCTGTCACGCTTGCCAGTTTGTAATGACCTTATTTACCTTCGTAATTTCAAGGGTTCTTATCTTTGCTGTAAATAAAAATGTAACACAGCAACTTAGGAACAAACGAACAAACACCTCAATAAAGGTTATAATATATATTTATACAAAAGGAAAGGTAATGGTTGATAAAGATAATAATAAAAATTAATATATATATCAAGGGAAAACCCAACTATAAGATCTTTAAAAGATCACCTACAACTAAATCAAACCCTAAACCAAGAAATAGGAAATTTTAAATATCATAACTTTTGGCAGGTACCTTCCAAATCACTGGCCAAGTAAAGCTAACATAAGAAACTAAGTTAGGGAGAAGGAAGCAAAAGAAAATAAAAGGGAAAACTTATTATTATTCCTACCTAACACATACAAACTAAATAACACTCAATACTTAACTTAGTAACTAAAGTATATGCTATTAAGAATAATTATAATAAGCCAGAAACTTTCAGTTAATAAATAATAAAAAATGAAAATTAATAATCTTACAACTTCAGAACAACAAATAATCACTGGAGGCTTTCCAGAAGATCTTATCAGGCCATACAAGGTCCAGAAGACGGTACTGCAAACACGGGCATGCAAATCTACAGGTACACATTGATACACGATTGTCTTAAATACCTATAAAAGTTTCTCTACCTGTGGATAGCTGCCCTACAATAGAACTCACTGATGCTGAAGAATGGGTGTCAGTCTGGTCAAGCTGAAATGACTGTAGGCAACCCAAAGTACTGCGGGACCCCGAGGGTGGTAGCCTCTGAGAATCCGGGACGTCAACGGATCTTGCACACTACAGGCTGCACTGTTCTATGTTGATATAGGACAACTCATTCAGAATCCTTTTGACGAACGAGGGAAGGGGCGTGTCTGGCAAATGCCATGGGTGACTAAACACTAGCGACCACACCCATGGCAGCAAAGGAGTATATAGACTGTAATCCAAATCTCCTTACAAAGACGGCAAAAGTGTCCTTAAATTCTGTGGATAAACGTCATGCTGTAAGGTGGAACTCAAACTAACTGTCACGTATCACCACCCTTACGACCAAGCCTTCCATTCAAGTCAACACAGCTCATAAGAGAGAAAAGCAACAATCGTTAATAAAGTACTTCAGTAGTTCACTAATACCGGGGAAGAAGATGGTAAAAAGGGCACCTAAGAAAAACAAAGCAAACCTGTAAAGTCATATGACCCTCTTACAGAGTATTCAAACTAACAAAGACAGCTTAAATATACGAGAAACGATACTAATTATTAAGAAACTTAAACTAAAATAAGATTAAAAGTTGGTCAGAACGATTAACAAATCATAATGAAATTACTTTAATCTAATATGGCATCAAGTATGGGATGGCCAGAAGAAAAATGGTCAGTTTTGCTACAAAGTATCTTAATTGGTAAAGGGAGAAGTGCTTATATAGCCTTAATAGCTGATCAGTGTAAAGACTACAAGGTACTCAAACTTAATGTGCTACAAGTTTACCGGATGACCTCAGAATACTACAATGAAAGATTAAGAAATTAAAAAAAAAAAAAGAAGAAGGTAACTTCCTTAGATTATGCATATAAAGTGAGGTATTTTAAACATTGGTTAGAGTCTGCTAAAGTTAAAACTTTTGATTAGCTAGAAGAATTAGTTGTTCTTGAACAGTATCTTAAGGGAATTCTTGAACATATAAGAGCCTATTTGAAAGAGAGAGAGAGAGAGAGAGAGAGAGAGAGAGAGAGAGAGAGAGAGAGAGAGAGAGAGAGAGAGAGAGAAAGAGAGAGAGAGGTTAAAAAACTTGACAAAGCTGCTACATTGAGTGAAGATTACAATGTAATAAGTAGAAAACGCAATTATAATGTCAAGTACCAGAATCAGCAACGCACAGGTTTCCCGTCTCATCCAAGTTTCAGGAACAAATTTAATAGGAAACCTACAAGTAATACTACCAAGAGTACACAAGGTAGTACACCTTGTTAATGTGAAATCCTCATCCAATTTTCAAGACAGTTACAGAAAACTAATGTTTTCTGCTTTAAGCGTGGAAGAGCAGGACACTTCAGTCAAGAGTGTTACCGGAATCAACAGCTGTCAGTGTCAGTTGGTCAAGTAGTGAAAGGTGACCAGGTGAAACAAACTATGAAGAACAGTATGGGAAAGAATCAGACTCCAGAGAAGACTGAAACTAAACAAGCTGTTTAGCAACCAGTGGAAATGTAACCTCAAGCAGTGAGTGGCTGAGAAGTTTAGAGGCTTTTAAGCCATATACCTTGAGGGTTTGCTGTCAACTCATAGATGTAGTATGCAGGTACCAATCAAGATATTACATGATACAGGGAGTAATCATTGTGTGGTAGTACATGGTGCTCACCCTTAGTTGGAGAAGAGTCTCATAGGAAATTCAGTTATTTAGAAGGGTATTTGAGGAGAGGAAGTAACTCCTGTATGCCGCTTATACCTGTTGTGTTAATTTGTGGCAGGGAATGTTGATTTTGCTGGAAAGGACTCACTGGCTGTGGAAGGTATACATGTTCTGTTGGGGAATGAAGTTGGTGGTGTGCCATTTATTCCTTGTCCTCTAGTGACAGATACTGTTGAAGATTTGTCCTATGGTAGAGTTGGAGAAGAATAACCCCACCTGTTTCCTAGTTGTGTAACTACCAAAAGTATTAAGAGGTCTATGCCTGTAAGGGAAGAAACTGAGGATTTACACATCCAAGAAGGATGAACTGAAGGATCTTTGTGTTTAGAAAAATTGTTCAAGGGAAGTGATGATTCCCCTTATGCTGGCCAAGAAGAGATTTCCCATGAAGAAGAAGAAGAGGAAGAAGAACCTGTTGTTCCTGAAGAGACTCTGAGTAGACAGAGCGTTCCTGAAGATAGTAGTGAAACTACAGCAGCTGAATTATCAGTTATTGTGAATTCAACCCTTGAAGTTGGCCAAGTGACAAGAAAGAAGCTAAAGGAATTGCAGAAAAAGGATGCATCATTAGCTGATTTGTTCTTCAGAGTTGTTGATAAAGAAGAGATGCAACAAATCCATACCAGTTATTATCTAAAGGACCGTTTGCTGATGAGGAAGCATAGACCTACAGATATACCAGGAGATGCTGTATGGGGCGAATATCATAAAATTTTGATTCCATTTCCATTGAGGAAGCAAGTGGTAGCAGTAGCTCATGAGTCTGTTTATATGGGAATCAGGAAGACTGTGGAGAAAATCATGAAATATTTTTTCTGGCCTGGACTTCACAGAGATGTTAGCAGGTCCTGTCATTAGTGTCATACCTGCCAGCTAACTGGAAAACCGAATGAAACCGTCCAGAAAGCCTCCCCTACAACCTATAGAAGTTATAGGAGAACCCTTTAGCAAAGTGATTATAGATGTGGTTGGACTGCTGCCAAAGGCAACGAAGAGAAATGAGAACTTGTTAACATTCATGTGTCCAGTGACAAGATATCGGGAAGACATCCCTGTTAGAAACATATCTGCCTATATAGTTGCTGAAGAACTAGTGGGGTTTTTTCTCAAAGTTTGTTATACCAGAAATAGTACAAAGCGATAGAGGGACAAATTTTACATCTAAGTTATTCCAGAACGTGATGAATTTGTTAGGGGTAAAACAACAATTATCAACTGCTTATCATCCAGAGACTAAGGGAGCCTTGGAGAGGTTCCATCAGACATTGAAAAGTATTCTGACAAAGTGTTGTTCTGAGTCAGGAAGAGAATGAGATGTTGGTTTACCCTTAATGTTGAAGTTAGGAATGCTTATCAAGAAAGCATGGGATGATCACCTAATGAGATGATTTTTGGTACAGAAGTGAGAGGAACATTGAAGATTCTTGCAGAAAATTGGTAAGAAAATCAAAAGGAAATCCTATTAGAGTATGTGAAGAACTTAAGGTTGAAAGAGATTAGAAAATTTTCTTTAGAAAATTTTAAAGTTAGTCAAGAGAAAATGAAAAAGAGAAATGATGTTATGACTAAGTTATGAAGTTTTAGTGTTGATCCACATGTGTTAGTGTTCTCAATTGTCAGTCATTTCCCCTCTCCAATAAATTTCAGGGTCCTTATAAGATAACTGAGAAGTTAAGTGATAAAACTTATGTGATTGGAACACCAGAAAGAAGAAAACGACAAAGGAAGATATATGTGAACCTCTTGAAACCTTACTTCTCAGAAACTAAAACTGAAACTGTGCCAATAACACAAACAACTTCATCTACAGAAGGTGATAATGGCTACGAATTGGAAGCTGAAAGAAAGATAAATACTTCTTCAATTTGGAAAATTTGGAGGAAAACTGAACCATCTGAGTGTTGAAGAAGGTGAAGTCTTAAATCAAGTGATTAAAAGTTTCCTAGAAATTTTTGCAAGTGTACCTAGACGTACAGATCTGACCAAGCATGAGATCAAGATTCAAGAAGATGGTAAACTATTCAAGCAAAGAGCTTATCGCTTATCACCTTATCATCAAGTCACTTCAGTTCTCCATGTGTGTTGGTGAAGAAACCTGATGGTTCATTTGGGATGTGTACTCATTATAGGAAACTGAATCCCATCAGTGTGGCTGACAATTATCCCTTGCCTCTTATAGATTAGTTAATTGATAATATTGGACAAGCTAAGTTTGTTTCCAAGATAGACTTGTTGAAAGGATATTATAAAATTCGTTTAGATGAGAATGCTAAGTTGCTGCCAGCTTTTATTACTCATTTTGGACTGTATCAGTATACTGTTCTGCTGTTTGGTGTGACGAATGCACCTGCAATATTCCAACGTTTGATAGATCAACTGCTAGGATCGATAGAAGGAGTAGGTGTAAACCTAGATGACATAGTGATTTACTCCACAACATGGGAAGAACATCTGAAGATTCTGAGGAAAGTTGTCAAGAAACTACGAGAAGCAGCACTAACAGTCAACCTAGACCAGAGTGAGTTTGGAAAAACGACTGTTCAGCATCTTGTGTTTGAAGTTGGGAAAGGCCTTCTTGCTCCAGTAAATGCTGATGTAGAAGGTATCCGTAAGGCTACCAGGAAACAGATAAAGAGTTTTTTGGGCATGGCTGGATTCTACCATCGTTTTTGTCCAAATTTCTCAGCCAAAGTAGCTCCCTTGACAGACTTAACTAGTCCCAAAGATAAGTTTGTTTGGACTTCGGAGTATCAGGAATCCTTTGAGAAGGTAAAAGCCCTTTTAACTTCAAAACCAGTACTTCAAGCTCCAGACTTCAACAAGAAATTTGTGATACACTTTGATGCTTCTGACTATGGCATTGGAGCTGTTCTTCTTTTCTTCAAGAAAATGAAAATAATATCCACCATCCTGTGTGCTTCATGCCTTCAAAACTGAAAGAACATCAGAAAGTATACTCTCCATGAGAAGGAAACTTTAGCCTTAATCACAGCATTGGAAAAGTTTGAAGTGTATGTGAACAGACCTAGGAATGAAGAACTTACAGTGTTGTCTGATCACAATCCCCTATTATTTAAAACATCAGATGAAAAATCATAATCAAAGACTTTGACCAGGTGGTCTTTGTGTTTGCAAGAGTACAATTTAACAGTCCAGTACATTAGTGGAAAAACAGTGTAGTTGCTGACTATTAATCCTGTTGCGAATTATTGGATTCAACACTGGGATAACCAATCCTCTGGCGGGAGGTATTTTATGCTGTTGCTTTTGCAATGCATATCAATTCATATGAGGTATTGTAAAATTGGTTGCAATATATTTAGTATTATTTTCTGCTTAGAGTTAATATGTCCAAGTAATGTATACTCAGATTTTGCATAATGTATTTAATAGTTAAGAATAACGTAGAATGTGAAAAGAGAGCGAAATTAGCATTGCCCTTTTGAAGCAGGAAATTGGTGTCATCATGTTAGGTGTGGTTGCAATTTTTTTAACAATCAGTGACGCTGACTATCGAGAAACCACTTGATGATTGCATCAGTTTTCGTAAGACTGATCTAGAAAGATTCTGCATAAAACGTTTCACATACATCTTGATACCTTTCATTTCATTTACGTAGTTGGAGATGTTTTTCTATTGAAAATTATTTAATACTACTGATAAATTAACCATTATATCTCTTAATTTGTCAAAAGATAATTTGGTGGCTCATAAGTACCTTGAATTTGAAGCGGAAAGATTTGTGACGTCACTCAAGGAAATGACAAAACTTAATTTCATTTGAGAAAATTCTATAATGTTATCTCTTATTTTAAAGGACTTTTATCTTTCTCTCAATTTATTGATTTGTAAGAGAATTTTTATGATATTAGCTGTCTCTCGTTCCCAAAATCGTTTAACCGAATCATTTTGGGGCCGGGGTCCACTGACCAGCTTCGATACGAAGAGAGAGCAATTATGTCATCATGAGACTTAGTTTCGCATTGCACAGAAAGGGGTGCCGAAGTTGCCCTCTCTCTCTCTCTCTCCTCTCTCTCTCTCTCTCCTCTCTCTCTCTCTCTCCTCTCCTGCATGAGAGAATTTTGATTTCACATTAACATAAAGATTTTATTATTAGTGGTCGGTCACTCATAAATTTTAAATTTGGTGTTTCTTAGAGTTATATAATATTGCTTAGTGCTTATTGTGGAATCTGAGCAGGCAATGTACAAGTGTATAACAACTCCTTTTTGAGTACCATGGTAAATTTTTCGAATATGGCGAATTTTTGGAGCTAGCTGCAGCAGAAACATAATTGGTACCATGGTAATGTGTTATTATAAGTTATGAGATGCAACTTGAAAACATATTTACATTGTTTTGGTGAAGCTACTTTATTTTTTACACTTAGCAAATTTTTATGTTCTGACTTCAATGATTTTGAAGCGTTTTTTTACATTCTGTTACCATTTCTTATTGTTCACATTTAGGTGGTCTTATGCATTTTGTGTTTTGTTTTGCATTCACAATTTGTTTGATTAACTTAAATGTTTTCATTAATAAATCATTGCCTATTTATTGAATTTAACACTTGTGAATTAATTTGCATTTACTTAGAATTCCTTTCAAGTTTTGTTGTGGTTTAACACTTGTGAATTAATTTTAAAATTTTAGTTATTATTTAACACCTTGAATTTTCTTGAATAATAATTGCTTGATTAATTAATTTTCTTGATTTTTGTGATAAATTAATTTTGATTTAATTTTACTTAATCATTAATTCAAGAATTAATTAATCTAGTGTTATTTTCAAGTGACAGTAAATTTCCCTGAGAATGTGAATTTCACTTATAAATTTTGAATTTTCTAATAAATTTTTGTATTTAAGATTTCTATAAGTGTTTGATTTTTTTCCACCAGTATATTTAATTTTGTTTAGGTAGAAATATAGAGTGGTAATTGAGCGGCTTTCCTTCAATTTAACTGAAGTGAGTTGGAACCAGGGAAATTTTTAGACTTTTGAAAGTAGTTAATGAAGCGATGCGCTTTAATTAATTTAATTACTTATATGATTACCTCACACCTATTTTAATGAACTAAGTCTAAATTTTTGAGTAATTAAGAAGTTTTTAACGGATCACTCTTGCCTTTAGAGTATTGATGAAGGTTCAGGTGTCTGGCTATTGTGAGGTAACTATTATCTGATTGGTAAGTTTAGTAACCAGATACAAGGAAAATATTTAGACGGGATAAAGTTATCTGAACATCTTCCTACGTTCTCATATAAATGTTATGTAAATTGTGTATGTGAGAGAGAGAAAGAGAGAATTCCTCTAGTATAAATGAGAGAAAGGGCCCTTCTGAAACAAATACGAAAAGAGAGAGAGAGAGAGAGAGAGAGAGAGAGAGAGAGAGAGAGAGAGAGAGAGAGTCTTTTTCAGTGTATGTCAATGCTCAAGCCCCTATTATATTTGTATATAAATTATGAGCTAAGTAGGTTTTTTTTTTTTTACCTCAAAAGTGAGAAAAAAATCCCATTGTGAAATTTCAAGCGAAAAATGTCGCTCAGTCGTACCTCCCTGTGAAAAGAAGTTCTAGTGAATAACTCAGCCTTGCATTTTGAATGATATTTCGTTTTGCTCGAATAATTATGACAGAGGAAACTATATTTTCATATAATATTTCACGCAACAACAATACATTTAGTGGTAGCAGTCACCTTACCCGTGCAAAATTTCTCCTCTATTATATCTATTATTATATTTTACAAATTGTATTTGATTCCTATGAGCCTTAATGATGACAATTCTGTGTTGGTTTTTATTTATATTAGGCATAAAAACATTTATTTATGAGAAACTTTCTTTTCTTGTACATTCATGAGATTAATTTCTTCATGTTGTATCCGAAGATGTTCATACCTTATACATCTGTTAGTAATATTTTTTAGCTAATCAGAACTCTCTCTCTCTCTCTCTCTCTCTCTCTCTCTCTCTCTCTCTCTCTCTCTCTCTCTGCATTAAGGCTACCTGTGGTGACCACCAAGACCCAACTGGTGCACCCAAGAGAACCCGGAAATGAAAATGAACCAACAGTTTGCTAAAATCGATTTCCCTTTGTGAAGATTCAGATTCCTCTGTTTTGAGCTTCACAACCACGCATTTGGGAAGATGCATTTACCTGTAATCATTGTTCATTAGTGACCATTGCATGAAAATTTTTACTCTTATCAGAATTAGTGTTTCACGACGTAGGTTTTATTGTTCATTAGACACTTGTTAAAAGGCAAGGTCCAGATAAGTCATGCGCAAAGTCTGGAATTCCATTCTCGGTGGCTGCTCACACAGGCACTCACATGAAAATGGGTGTCAGCTTTGAGATGGTCTTAAAGGGGGCCGGTCATAATTCAGAGGCCGGTGCAAGGACAATTCGTCCCCCGATTAATTCTTTGTCGGTTAATTCATCCTGGTTAATTTGTCTATGGTCAATTCGTCCCCAAGTCAATTCGTTGTTGGGGAATTCGTCCCCAAGTTAATGAGTCGTTTGGAAGTTCGTCCCCAACACACGGAAATAAGAATCTTTGGAATAAAAATGGTCGTTCAACATGCAATTTTCGAAAGAAAGTGTGGAATCGCTCAATTATCGCTAGTGAAGTTGAAAAGTTAAACGACTGTACATTGTCGCAAGTACCTCGGTTTAAACAGCTTAATAGGATTATCAGACATTGGAGGCAAGCTGGTTCCAATTATCCTGCCATACCACTTCCAAATGTTGGGTTCTCCATTCCAAGTGAATAATCTTACCTTGACACTGATGAAAAATGTCTACACTATGACAGCGGAAAAGATGTAAGACGAATGCTAATATTTGCAAGTGACGAAGAATTGGGCAGCAGTTGGGACATTTCAGTGCTGCTCTAGTACATTTTTTTCAGTTACATGTGCACATTCAGATTGATACTTTTAATATACCACGATTGTTCGCATTGCTCTGGGACAAAAGTCGAAACACCTATAGCAGACATTTTGCCAAAATGAATGAATTACTGCAGAATGAGGGCCTTGATAATGACTATGGATTTTGAAAAACGCAGCCCATAATGGATTTCTGGATATGAACAACTAATAGATGATGATGATATTCCACAGTCAATCATATCCTATTTTGAAAATAATTATATAGGACCACCTTGAGGAACAGGAGAAAGGAGGCGACGTCTTGAACCAACATTTCCATTAACTATATGGAATGTTTGGGATCGATGTATGTTGGGGATTGCTCATACTACAAATAGTTTAGAAGCCTACCACGTCGCACTGAAAGACACAGTGAATAAAAGTCATCCAAATATTTAGAAGCTCATGGATGTGCTAAAATGTGAGGAAATGTTTGCCAGTGCCAAATTGCAAAAAGCCAAGGCAAAAAAATAAAAAAAAATACTGAGACATAAACCTGCGTATAAAAAAATATCATGGAAGAATATGATCCAAGCAAAAAAATTATTTATCTAAAAGCAATTGCACACACACTTACATTAAAAATTAAATACGTAATACAACTGTTACAAACCTTGATTTTTACTGTTTTTATTGTAATCTGTCTATTGATTTGATTTTCTTAGTATTTAGTAAGTTTGTTATCCATTTGATTGAAAACAAATTTTAAATTCAGATATTTGTTGTCAGGTAAAACTAATATTACTTTCTTCCTAAAATGCAATATCCTAAACAAAGTTTTGAACAGTTACGATGCTGAGACAATAATAAGTCTATACATCTATGACATCTTAATATATATCTGGAATAAGTCAAACAAATTACCAAATTTATTTGTAGTAACATTAATTTAATTTCAATGCCGTATTTTTGTATTTTAGCAATATAAATAATTTTAGAAATAATGAAACCAGCAACCGTAAGGATAACATAAACTCCAATAAATATACAATAGAGGAATTTTAATTTGGATCTCATGATGAAGAAATACCAATTCCAAAGTTGTCTTTTTTTTTATAAAGTCATTCATTCAATTCAATTCAAACCTTGCCTCCGAAGAGAGAGAGAGAGAGAGAGAGAGAGAGAGAGAGAAAGAAAGTACTTACCTTTTCTGGTATATTAGAAGCCAAAGGTGAACTGCCGTTTGCGATATGCTTCCATTTTTCAAATATAACGCTGAATAGAACCATTAATTTTAATCTTAAGAACATTATAATTATGATTTGCAAAGATCCAGTGACATATCCCACTGAAAGACTCGCGATCCATTGTTTCAAAGCGAAGATGTAGTGGAGGAACTGGTCTAAGATCGCTCTCACGACATTTGATAAAAATTTCCGCCCCAAAAATTAAGTGAGACCTTTGACACCGGTAGAATAACATCCATCACTCACTCTATGTTGTGTGGTATATACTATATACATAAACTTTATGGCGCTGTTCATAAGACATTTTGTCTTCTTTTTTTTCATCCAAGGAAGGATAAGAGAGGTTTGTGAAACGGTTATTTACCGTATTTATTTTAATGCATATAATGAAAATAAAATATTTCATATAATTTTCATATTGTATTTTATATTCTCTTGACGTACTACAAAAGGCACTTCTCTCGAATCTAGGAGTAAGAAAAGAGTTTTTTCTCTCTCTATCTCTCTCTCTCTCTCTCTGCAACTGCAATTCGGAAGTTAATAAAAAAAACTGAAGAAGTCTGCCAAAATGAACTTGAGGATTATCGGCTCGACTGCCAAGTTTTTCCTTCCCAACCGAGAATGAAAATAAAAATAATTCTGAGATACCTTTGCTAAAATCCTCCTTCAAAGTTTTTACTGCAGTTTGAAGGATTGGAGAGGAATTTGGTATTAGTAAAAGACACACACACACACACACACACACATTATATATATATATATATATATATATATATATATATATATATATATATATATATATATATATATATATATATATATATATATATACATATATATATATGTATAAAGGTTTTTGCCACGAAGGAAAAAATGAATAAGCGAGATAGCCGAGTACTTTCGGTCTTGTTCTGACCCTTTATCGGAACAAGACCGAAAGTACTCGGCTACCTCGCTTTTTAATTTTTTCCTTCGTGGCAAAAACCTTTATTTTACACATAGCATCACATTTTATATACTTCGTGATCAAGTTAGTGTCAGTAAGATAGTGTATATATATGAGTATATATAATATAGTATATATATATATATATATATATATATATATAATATATATATATATATATATCTATATATTATATTATATATATATATATATATATATATATATATATATATAATATATATATATAAATATATATATTTGTGTGTGTGTGTGTGTGTCTCTCTCTCTCTGTGCGTATATAAACATACATATCTAAGTCCCTTCGCTTTGCGAAAGACTTTTTTTTGTTTTCTCCTTACGACTGTCATTCGTAAGTATTTCTGGTTCCTCCCATCTCCTTGGGATATCTTAGTAGAGTGGTTCTTCTTACTAAAGGAGATGATTCAAACAGATAATTTGAACAGATATAACAACTTTATTCTGTAACTCCATACTAGGAGATGCAGATCGGTCGGAGACCGATATGTTTGAAGGTTGGCACGGAACTGCCATTCTAAAGCATCACGTCGATAGCGGAACATTAGCTATCTCAGCGATTCATATAAAAACATACGTAGTCCGCCGGCTCGGAAGTTACAATTTTCCGGCGTAGGTTAACAGGTCAACCGCTTCCCATGGAAGTTGTTGTGCAAAGTTATCATTAATATAAATGCTGATAATGTACAGAGCTAAATCAGGCTACTGCAGACAGCGCATAGCGTAATCTAGATCTGCGTTGGTCACCTAGGACCCTCCTAATGCCATGACCTCAGGTCATGGGTTTTTATTTACAGATCCTGTAAACTGAAATAATGTATTTATTACATTAGGCTCGGACTGCTACCTATTCAAGCCTTGAAATAAAAAAAACTTACTTTAAACATTGTTTCATAGGAGCGTGCTCGTAACATACGTCTAGGTAAATATAATAAGTGATTAAATGCATAAAAAGCTTCTGTTACATACCCTTTTGACATATTCATAAACAAAGATAAGTGCATGGAAAATCTAGATCCATGTTTGGTAATAATAATGATTAGGTACCCAAAAATAATAAAAAGGTAAAAATCAAAAGATTAACATGTATACATGATTAATATGATAATAGGTAACCTGATTAAGAATAATGGTTACTACAGATTATAGCATGATCATGGATAATTGCTAAAGAGTACTTGTCACTCTTTGTAATAGATAAATATATTTGTACAATGGTATAATAGTATAACTGTGTAATTGTGCACAAATGCAATATATAGGGCTGATATATTTTATTAGGTGCCCGAAAAATACCTTTAGGAGTATATTAATGTATAATATTGGGCTATAATATTTTATTAGGTGCCCGGGAGATACTTTAACTGTTCAAATGCAAAGGCGTGAGTCTTTCTTGTCCTACATTTTTGCCAGCATACGGACCGCTTTTCACACAACACAATTCCAGACAATTCCCTAGGCACAAACTGAAGTGGCCAGTTTCAGGCGGCCATAAACTCAAACGACTTGAGTTTAACGGGTACGTCATCTAGACTGGCCAATACGTTTCCTTGGAGATCCTTCTGTTTACGCCTCAGCCTACGCCAAGCAAAGATGTTGACGGCAATAACCAATATGGCCGTCACGCTGAACACGGCCAGCAGAATGTAGTAGCGAAGATTTTCTCCACCTGCATAAGTCGGTGACGCGTGGTTCATCTCAGCCAGTTGCGTCAAACGATGAGCCACCCGCGCGTTGTATGGGAGAGGTAGTGATGGGATGATTGTAGATGCCCAAGTGTAGTTCGCAAAATACGCCTTCTCACGTATTATCGTGTTGACCCCTCTGACGGTGTAGTTTGTAGATGTCCCCGTACAACCATCAGCTGCTACAAAGATAGGGGAATGGGCGGTGGTCCCATCCGGACACACTACGTTGAATCCGGCTTTATCGTAACGGATCCAGGAACCATTATTCATCCTGTAATTGAATTTATTACCGTAAAAGGGATAAAGTTTCCCCAGACAACCTTCGCTTGTATGAGAGAGAGAGCCGTTTAGCACTAAGCCTAACTCACATGAATCCGTTGATATAGGATAGAATTCAAAAGAGTCAGCTGTACAAATTTTATTATTCATGGCTTCTGAACAGTGAGTGAGTTTATCTAAGTCTTTAATGACTGTAAATGATTTCTCATCAGAAGAAATCAGTACATGCCCCGTCAAATTGGATATTACTGGACCTGAGTTATTCGTCATGAAAGTAGGAAACGGTGCTATTTTGTATGATTGCCAAGCATCGGAAGAATCAAAAGGTATTGTGATCATAATTCTATAATTTTCAACGCTATAATAGAACTCTACTTTATGGGCGTCTAATAAAGGAATATAACCTAGTTTCTCCCGTCCGTTTTCCAAAGTTAACGTCAGATCTTTAATAGGCATGAGGTGAGGAGATAACACACCCTTTGTCGCTAACGTAATCGCTTCTACGTAATCTTTTGACTTCTCAATAAAATGTGATATTTTCACACGGATATGATCTATTTTCGAACTATAGTAAGCTAATGTAGCCAGCAAATGTTGAACTTCCATGACCTGATCGATATTATTTGAATGTTCATTTACGATACTCATTATTTGATTAATTGAAGATAACTGGCTGCGAAGTTCGGACAAAGCCAATTCGGTTTTGTGTTGCAAAAACTCAATTCTTTTATTTTGATTATTTATCTTAAGGCGATTTGAAATTCCTAAGCCTAGATTCACAACTGATCCTAAGATGTTTAGTCCAGCCAGAATAAGCGGGTGGCGGCGTTCGAGAGTATTGTGCCGCACAGACCACATCAGCAGGTCACGAGCAAGTTCCTCTGCCTCGGCGGTTTTATTTTGTATGTCATAAGACAACATTTCCGCGACGCTTAGTGTTTGAGCTAGCGAAATCTCTGAGTTAGCATGAAAATTACGTTCGTGCATTTCCTTAAGCTAAATAGCAAACCTCATCAGGTCATTCTTTAAGTTAAGGACGTCATCTTCAGGCAAAAATATTGCATGCATATCTACTTCTATGACAATATTACTTGACACGATGAATACATCATCTATTCTCTCGATAATCGAGCCATGATTAAATTCTATTTCTTTCGTCCTAGCGCTCTTTCCATACAACAAAGATGTCTGAATACACAATATCACTCCCAACAATAACAGATTCATTTTTGAAACCTGCAATGAGTAAAACATATGTAATAACTCGCGTAAAAGAATAGGTTATACAAAATACAAAAGATTAATAGATATATATATAAATTATTATACAAGTTTCATAAATACAACCATTTTTTTCCTCACTCCATCTACCTTTCTTTAGATTCTGATATGTGCCAATGGAACTATTCTCACATCAGTGGGTTTGGATACATTTGAACCTAAATCTATTGGCTGTTAAATTTTCTAAAATGTTAAACGGGCCTTCAAACTTAGGTGTCAGTTTATAATTTAAACCTTTACGTACGTATACTTGTATGTATACCTGATCGCCCACGGCATATGTTCTAGTGGGCTTAGCTATTTTATCATGATTTTTTTTCATTATTATTTGTGCTTCTTCTAGATTCTTACGAAGTATATTATATCGACTTATGCTTGCATCCATAACATCCTTTAGAGGATTTGATAAATTAGTTGTAGGCGTTAGGATGTGGAAAGGCGTTCTAGCCGGGATACCGTACAGTGCCTCGTGCGGTGTCATTTTAATAGACACATGATACGAGTGATTAAGTGTGCTTAGTATCGCAGGTATGGCAATGTCCCAGTTGGGGTCTGCCCCCCCTAAGGCTAAGGCCCCACCGAATCCGGCGTGGCGCGTCGCGTGCGTGCAACACGGCTATCCGTCTACAAGCGTCTCCGTCTTCTGCGAGTGTGGCCCAACCAGACACACGAGTGACGGTTATAAGACGGACAATTCAAACTTCAGCAGTAGCTGCCGTTATGAAGGGAGAGCGCGAGGTTTTCCTCTGACTCGGTGCTGTCAACCAAATTAGAGGCGTCGAACAGTAGGAAAATCTGGACTTATGACATAACTTTAGATGAGGAAAGAGTGGAGAATGTGCAAAACTTTCATAAGTTATGATAGCGTCCAGATAAGTTTTTTTTTTTATATTGTCGGATGCCGCCGAAAACCTTTGACTTAATTCACTAGGGCATTATATCTCGAATATCAAAATTTGATAAAAATTACAGAAGATAAGTATTAACGTAAGAAACTTGTAGTGTAGTAACTCTGAGGGAAGGATTACTGATTTCGAAATTAAAGTTGCACTTTATTTCATTTAATACAAAAATTAAGATACGTAGAATTGTGTGAACTGAACGCTTTGATACAGGAACTTCTGAAACAAAGATATTTACATAAATGTATCCATTAGAATATAATAAAAAAAATACTTTAATCCTTTATCATAACCACAAATCATCACATTTGATTATAACTCAAAGTTGGGCAGGTGGTTCAAATGCAGGTTGTTGTAGGTCTACCACAATTTCTTCCTTCATGCGGAAGACGCACGTCCACGTGCGGCTAAAAACAAAATGTTTTGTTCCTTGTGCGTCTAGTCCGGTAACGCACCTGACGCCACGCACGCTCATGCGCCGTGTGGGGCCACTCGTGTTTGAACTATAACAGTTGATCGAAACGCACAAAACGCGTAGCCGTGTTAGACGCACGCGACGCGCCGCGACGGATTCGGTGGGGCCTTAGCCTAAGGTGACCCTTAAAATGTTTAAAACCTTACGATTTGCCCTTTCCACTAGCCCATTAGACTCTGGGTGATAGATCATGGTATTGATTTTCTTTATACAAAGGAATTCGCACAAGGAGTTAAGGAAATGATTATTGAACTCCCCGCCCGAGTCTGATATAATGATGTGTGGAATTCCATGTTTACAAATGTAGCACTCGTAAAACTTCCTAGCGCACTCGACCGCGGTTTTTGTTTTAAGCGCTATAAGTTCTGTATATAGAGTCAAAGCATCTATAATTACTAGGAGGTGCTTATTTACTCTGTCTGACTCGTACAATCCTGTTAATAAATCTAAATGTACTCTTTCAAAGGGTTGATTTGGCACGGGGTAAGCCCCTAGGCTGACAGGTGTCTTCGTGTGCCCTTTGTATTCTTGACAAGTGCGACAATTTGCTATGTGCTTTATTTTTTATATCTGTAAGCATCGTATGCCAATAAAATAAGGATTTGGCTTTCTGTGACATTAAGGAATAACCCGGGTGTCCATGCAGTGGATTTTCATGCAACCATTTTAAGACAGTGGGTATGAGTGAGATAGGTACCACCACCTGGTTGTTATTCAACTGCGGTGTGTTGCGGGTTTTCCTCGTCACGGATCTACACAGGATATTATCCTTTATGATATAATTCTGCTGCTTATACTTTATGTATTCCTTTTCCTTCGGATTTCCGTTTAACGCAATGATGATTTTTTCTATTTGCGGATCTTTTCTTTGTTCTGTCTGTAATAGTTCAGCACTCCAGCCCAGATCTTCCTGTTCAGATATAGTTTTAACAATGGGCGTGGAGGTTGAGGTATCTATTAATTCAGCTAATGGCTCGGTACAAGATGAAGAGGGGTTGCGTGATAATGCGTCAGCAATGATATTTGCTTTCACAGGTAAATACCCGATCCTCGCGCCAAAGTCCTGGATGATCATGTGCCACCGAGTTCGTTTAGGGCTGTGACTAAAGCCTTTAAAGAAGTCGGTTAGGGGCTTATGATCAGTGAGAACCTTGACGGGATAACCGTATATTATGAATTTAAAATGCACGAGTGAATTAACAATAGCGAGCCCTTCCTTGTCTATTACTGCATATTTACTTTTGGAAGGTCTCAGTTTACGTGAATAAAAAGCTATAGGGAAAAACTGTTTATCATATTGTTGAAGCAATACCCCACCTACTCCTAGGTCTGAGGCGTCTGTTGCTATGAAAAATTCCTTACCGAAGTCAGGAAATTTCAAGATAGGAGAACTACACAGTTCATCTTTCAATTTATCGAACGCCTGTTGATGAATTTCAGACCATATGAAATCTACGCCCTTTTTTATAAGATCGGTTAGGGGAGTGGCTATGATTGAGTAGTTGCGTATAAAGCGGCGATAATAGCCGCTACAGCCTAAAAATTGCTGTATTCCCTTGACGTTAGTAGGTATCGGAAAGTTGCGGATAGCCAACACCTTATCATGGACGACTTTAAGACCTTCACTAGAAACCGTGAAACCTAAATAGACTAGTTCTGTTTTTAAAAATTCACACTTACTTATCTTTACCCTTAAATTATGCTGCCTTAGTTTTTGTAGCACTAACTCTAATTTACGTAAATGTTCTTCTAATGTGTTGGAAAAGATTACTAGGTCGTCCATGTAGGCATGTAGGATATCTCCTAACAAGTCTCCAAACACAATGTTTATCATACGAGAAAAAGTTATGGGAGCACAACGTAAACCAAAAGGCATACGCAAAAATTCATAATGTCCCCTGGCAGTGCTGAAGGCAGTGTATGGGATACTCTCTTGTTCCAACGGAATCTGATGAAATCCCTTTAGTAGGTCTAAGCTGGTGAAATATTTGTTCTGACCTAGTAGAGATAGGATATCATCGGTACATGGTACTGGGAATCTGTCAGGGATTGTTTCTTCATTTAAACGACGAAAATCGACGCATATCCGCCAAGTTCGATCTTTTTTCGGTACTACTATTAACGGAAAATTATAAGGGCTGTTTGATTTCCTAATGACTCCTTCTTTTAGCATTTTACCTACTTCTGAAATTTCATAGGAAGTCGGTACGAAGGTACATAGATTACTTTCTGTTTGTCCTTGAGCCTTATTTGATGCTCGATGACATCCGTTTTTCCTAAGGTTCCATCCGTAGTGGAAAAAACATCATGATATTTAGTTAAAAGATTCAAAAATTTCTGCTGAATTTCTTCTTCTTGAATGTCTTTATTGATTTTGTTCTTTATAGATTGCAAAATGGATTCATCCGCAACTGATTGAGCGTGATTTATCTCAGCTACGGTAAGAATGCGATGTTTATAAACTTCGGCATCCAAGATATGTTGATTTTTGTGGATTACTAAAGTGGTATTCAAATGATTACAGACTTCGATGTTACATTGTTGTTGTGAGCCGACTGTATAAATGGCTTGTGTGACGGATAATCCGTGTGTTTCAGAGTTTCGGAAAGGATTAACGTTTCAGATCCTGGCAAGGTTCTCTTTACACGCACTAATATGTTCGAAGTTACGTTAGGCTAGAGAGTTTGCGTGCAAGCTGATATTACGGGTGAGCGAGAGTTCTGTTGGGTTGCCTGTATTATTTCTTGGTTCATGAGACAGGTGATTGGTTCTGTAATGTAAGTGACAACTCTGTCTGTCTCTTTATTATCTAAAACTGATTTTAGGGTATTAGAAGACTTATAGAATTTTCCTTTGATATACACGCCGTATTTTGCAGGTGCTAAGATAATATTTTGAGTGCCCATAGACGGGTATCCGATAATTACTGCGGGATACATATTAATGTTTTGTACAACGATAAAGGTATCAGCAAACGTGCGCTTACCGACCTTGTACTGTACATGAGTTACTCCTACAACATTTAATTCATTATTCCCTATGCCTGAGAGCCTTATTCCGGACTTCTCTATAGGGAAATTTGAAAAGTGTAAATGATGAGTCCTTAAATCCATGATATTACGTGGACTACCAGAATCAAAGAACAAAGTGAATGACTTATGGTCCAAATTTACTGCATGTAAGGTTGGTCGCAACTCGTTTTGACTAATAATTGCATGAATTTTGTTGCAAATCTACGGGAACCTGCACAGATTTTTTGGATTCGGCCGTGTGTTTCATAGGAAAATCAATTGCCTCACAATGATCTGATAAATGATTAAACTGATTATTTGATACAAAAAGATGTTGATATTGATGACCCAACATCGCCCTCTCCCCCCTTGGAGTGAACTACGTGGTATTTGTTTTGTTTATCACACCTTGAAAATTCGCATGCCCTTGCAAGTTCTGGCTAGACGGCCCAGGAACAGAGGTACCTGAAGCACGATTTGTTTGTTTCTGCTGTTGTGCAGAATTTCCGTTTGGTTGTTTCTTCTTATAGTACTGAGGACCCTTCATTTTATTTGCACTGGCAACTGGTTGCGTGTTTGTAGCATTCTGCTGTTGATTCCTCGAGTAGCAACGGTTATATGAATGAGTTGAACTATTATGTATTGAACAAAAACGCATCCGACAGTCTGAAATCATGTGACCTGGTCGTTTACAGTTATAACAAACCATCCCTGCAACTTGATTATTATTATGTACCACATTTACTTGTTGTGGCTTGTTCTCATTTTTTGCAAAAACTTGAATGAGCGAAGGATCTAGGTCGGTACATTTAGACATGTGTTTTTTTATTTGTTTATACACATCTAATTCCGTACTGTTGGGCTGCAGCTTTTTGTCAAAACACCGCACTAACGCTTCAGGCAACATTGCAGTGATACTCGTAAGGTAGATCAAACGGATAAAATCTTTCACGTTGATTTTGGCACTCGTAACCCACCCGGAGTTACTTAAACTAACTTGATATTCATTTAGCCGGTCGGCAATTAGCGCCGCCCACTCGACAACATTAAGCTGAGTCATGGAGGCTTGGTTAAGGATATTTCTCAATGCCAATACTATATTTAAAGCCTCTTCACCCCCATACACGGCACGTAATCTGATTTTGAACTCGTCCCATGTAAGCGCCTCTTGGAAAGAAACCCCCCTTAGATAAGTACTTGCGTCTCCTTTAGCAAAGTCTATGAAGCTTTTTGCCTCCTGTAATTGTACTGCTGGGTCTGTGATGCTTTTTGCATTTAAATGAGCGTCTACAGATGAGATCCATGCCTCAACATTTTGAGGGCAGGAACCCCATGACCCGACCTTGAAAAGGGACAATTGCTGACCTCGCGCTCACGAGAGTCACCACATTGGGGTTGCCAGTCGGAGGAGTTGCCATTTCCACTTTCACTTTTTTCTTATCACTTCTATTCCTTGCGATCCTATCAAAATATCTATAAGAGTACACTCGACCACTACGTAAACGCATATGCAATGTACTGTATAAATGTGTTATAATAATAGGAAAATCCCCGAAAAGATACAAAAATACAGATAATTTGATAAAATATTATACGGAGAATTCCTGCAAGAAACGATTAGCAACAACGAGAAGAGAAAAAAAATAATCTGCGGGCAAAAACAAAATCGTAGTTGAAGATTGATTCTGTAATGAAGGAAGATTAAGATGGCGAACAACTCACCCCCAGAATACTGGACGATCGACTCCTGATGAACAACACTTCACTGAGGAAAGAACCTGAATAGATAAAATGGTACTTAGCTCCAGATTATATGGTGAAGGATTGTTGACATGGGATGACGTCTCAGTTCCTGTCTAAGTCTCGCGTCGGAAGTCGTGATGACGTCACGGTCTTCTCTCGGTGCACGATGCATGAAGAAGTCCAAGATTGATGACGTCACAGCCTCCGTCCTTGCCTTACTTCCTCTTGCTCCACTCTCTGCGTCCTTGCTCGTGATCGCGTGATGTTTCCTGTGTTTGTTTTCTTTCTTTCTGGTTGAGGTTCGATGCTCGCTCTCCGTCCGGTGTAGATTTCTCGAACGATAAGTGACAACAGGTCACTCAAACGTCGGTGTTGATGCTTGTATTCTTCTCGATGAAGGACATATCTGCGTCTTCATAAAATGTTGCGTTGATTGAAGATCCCGTTTCCTCTGTTTAGTTTTGATGTCGAAGGTGGAAGTTGGTTCTTGTAGACCTTCGGTCGGCTGATTTGGGTCTTGTTAATATTATTCTTCGTCATTCGCTGCCACCAGTCTAAGTCCCTTCGCTTTGCGAAAGACTTTTTTTTGTTTTCTCCTTACGACTGTCATTCGTAAGTATTTCTGGTTCCTCCCATCTCCTTGGGATATCTTAGTAGAGTGGTTCTTCTTAACTAAAGGAGATGATTCAAACAGATAAGTTGAACAGATATAACAACTTTATTCTGTAACTCCATACTAGGAGATGCAGCTCGGTCGGGAGACCGATATGTTTGAAGGTTGGCACGGAACTGCCATTCTAAAGCATCACGTCGATAGCGGAACATTAGCTATCTCAGCGATTCATATAAAAACATACGTAGTCCGCCGGCTCGGAAGTTACAAGTTTCCGGCGTAGGTTAACAGGTCAACCGCTTCCCATGGAAGTTGTTGTGCAAAGTTATCATTAATATAAATGCTGATAATGTACAGAGCTAAATCAGGCTACTGCAGACAGTGCATAGCGTAATCTAGATCTGCGTTGGTCACGTAGGACCCTCCTAATGCCATGACCTCAGGTCATGGGTTTTTATTTACAGATCCTGTAAACTGAAATAATGTATTTATTACACATACATGTATGTGTGAGTGTGTAATCACTGTCGAATGGAGAGAGAGAGAGAGAGAGAGAGAGAGAGAGAGAGAGAGAGAGATCATGATTGATTGATTGATTGTGTCTATTAAATCTGGCGTCACAACATCTGGGTAATTGAAACCGAAATGAATTAAATGGAAAAATTTAAATTTTAAATAAATTTCATATAAAAATATCTATAAATATATGTATATAAAAATTGTGTTCATATATATAAATCTATGTATAATTTAAATTTGGTTGAGGAGGCAGCCTCCCTCATAAAGATATATAACTGCTCTATATTACAATCCTTTCCAAGAATTGTAGATAGGATAAAATTACCTCCTCCTTCACATCCCCAAGACAGGAACCTGTCTCAAATTCCCAAGTCTGGGACATTCAACCAGCAAATGTCTCACAGTCAGGGGCACAGTACAATCATCGCAAAATGGAGGTTTTTCATGGGACATCAAGAACCCATGGGTGAGTCTTGTATGTCCAATCTTCAATCTGCACAACATCGTTTCTTGTCTCCTTGGCATATACGGATATGACCAAGGAGACACTGATGACGTGATACTACGCATTTTTTGATTAGTTAAAATATCATCCCACTGGGACTGCCAACATTTTTTAATTCTCTGACCCACCAGAGGATACAAAACCCGATATGGTAGTAGGCATCTTGTGGGTTCTGGGGAGCTGACCGCAGACTTTACAAGTTGGTCAGCTTTCTCATTCCCAGCCACCCCAACATGGTAAGGCACCCAACAGAACTTTATTTCTTTCCCTCTTTTTTTCAGTAAAAGCAGCCATTCCAATATATCTAAAATCAGAGGGTTTAAAGGGTTAAAAGATTCCTGCGACTGAAGAACTCTTCTAGAGTCACAATATATAATAAAATTATTTTCATTCCGAATTAAAACTTCCTTTAAAGCCTTTAAATTGCATATAATTCTGCTGTAAAAATCGATGCCGCTTCTGTCTACATCAGGGAAGGCTAAACCAAAGCCGACGCCAGCATCTGACTTTGAGCCATCCGTGAAAACTGCAGTGGAGTTATCATGTTGTAAAGAGTGTTCTAAAAAAATTGACCGCATGGCCTCACTGGACAATTCTGTCTTGGTAAAATTAAAATATCTACAGAATTTTACCTCTAGAAAGTTCCAGGGGGGACTAACTGAATATTTTGCTGGTAAAATCTCGATTCTTGGCATATTTAATTGATGGACAATAAAATTTACTCTAAAAGCAAATGGATGAGGTTGCTTGGGGTGACTTTCATAAAACTGCCAATGCCTTTCACTTCTCATACAAATGCTGGTTAAAGACTCGGGTAGCCTCTGGAATCTATACCAGCTCCGAACCAGCAGACGCTTGTAATGAAGAACCAGTGGCACCTCATCAGCATCTACAAGCATGCTCTATGTGGGAGATGATTTAAATGCTCCTGTACACAACCGTATTCCTCTATGATGAATTGAGTTGAGCATTTTAAGGCTACTTGGCTTCGCAAAAGTGTACACCTCACACCCATAACTTAATTTTGAAAAGACCAAGGCTTTATATAATCTCAACATCTGAGTTCGGTCTGCACCCACGAAGTGTGGGGCAGGACTTTCAACAAATTCATTGCTTTCAAGCGTTTTGCCTTAATATATTTCAGGTGTGGAATCCAGGTCAGCTTGCTATCAAAAATCAAACCAAGAAACCTTGTTTCACCAACACATGGAATTCTCTGCCTATTCAACAAAAGTGCATAGTTACTGTTTTACTGGCAGAAAATCTAAAACCAATAACCTCAGCCCACTTTACTATATTATCAATGCAGAGCTGAAGGCGGCGTTCAGCCACTGCCATCCTTGATGCTGCAAAGGAAATCGACAGATCATCAACTAAAAGGGTATATGTTATATCTGGGGGAATTATTTTAGAAACCCTATTGATTGCCAAGGCGAACAAGGTTACACTTAAAACACTTCCTTGTGGTACTCCTTCTTGATTGAACACATTCGACATTGTTGCTCCAACATGAACCTGAAATATCCTATTTTTTAAAAAAGCCTTAATAAAGAGGGGCAAATTGCCTCTCAGGTTACATTCATAAAGGACCCTAAAAATGCCATATCTCCATGTTGTAACATAAGCCTTCTCTAGATCAAAGAACACAGTGATGTGATGCTGTCAGCAAAAGCTTCACATATTGAAGATTCCATTCGTACCAATACATCAGTTGTGGAGTGCATACTCCGAAAACCACATTGAGCAGGCGACAGATATTTACCTCTTTCCAAATACCACATCAATCGTGTGTTCACCATTTTTTCCATGATCCTACACAAACAAGATGTCAATGCAATAGGGCGATAATTTCCCGTCTTGAATAGATCTTTTCCAGGTTTCACGAATGGCAGTAATTTTAACTTCTCCCAAAGCTTGGGGAAGATATGTTCTCGGTAGATTCTGTTAAAGAGTGGTATTTTCAGGAGTATGCTTAATCCAGTCCAGGAGCTCATTCATTACATTTATTCAAGGCTGATTCAAATTCTCTCATAGTAAAAGGAGCTTTGTATTGCTCATGTCTTAAGGTATTAAAATCCATTTCGACCTGTTCCATTATCCGTCTTTGAGCTGAATAGGGTCTATCATCATTTTTCTTTGCAACATTAGCAAAATGATTAGCAAACGCATTTGCCACTAACTGGGGGTCTGCTACCTCGCAACTATTGATCTTGATAACTGGAGGTTGACGAGGAGTGAACTTGCCAGTTAATTTTCTAACTCTCTTCCAAACTAGAGTCAGAGGAGTTTTCGAATTTAGTGAAGATATGAATATCGTCCAAGATTCTTTTCATGCCTTTTTTTATTTCCGTGCGAAAATGAGCTCTTGCTTTTCCAAATTCAACATGGTAATACTCACATTTTCGTCTGTGGTATCTGGTGAAAGCAGATCTCATAGTTCTATGAGTTTCCTGGCATTTACGAGTCCACCAAGGAACTGGTTGGTGGATAAATATGCCCGTAGTCCTAGGTATAGATTGAAGACCAGTTGAGAACATTATTGTATTAAAAAAGTCAAGAGCATCATCTACACAGGGAGAGTCATCAGCAGAGTCATATATTGAGCTGTGCTCCTGGAATGCTGCCCAATGAGCTTTACCAATGTTCCATTTAGGTAGCCTTGCAGATGGAGGACTTGATGCTACACTCACCACTATTGGAAAATAGTCACTGGTAAATCTATCATTTATAGCTTTCCAAGTAAAGTCAATAAGACAGTCATCACTACATATAGAAAAATCAATTGCTGATAACGTGCCTTTTTGAACATGAAAATGCGTAGACTCCCCAGAGTTGAGAATTCCCACATTTTCATCTTCTATGATGGAACCTAAGCACCTTCCTCTTTGAATGGTGACGATGTCGCCCCAAAGAGGGTTTCTGCTATTCAAATATCCCAAAATAACAAAAGGATGTGGTAGCTGTTAAATAAGAGATTTAAATTCATTGATGGGGAAGACTTCGTTAGGTGGTAGATAGAGAGAGCATACTGTATATTTTCTTTGCAAATGGATCTGCACACCTATTACTTGCAATGCTGATAGGATACTAATAGGATTTTGTGGGGTGTCATTTCGAACATATAAAACGACACCACCATGGCTTCCAATATTTAAATTATAGTTGGAGTGATAGGATGTATACTCTCGTGGGCTGGTGCACGTATTATTACCAATCATGGTCTCCTGCAGAGCTATACAAACAGGAGACACTTCTGATATGAGCAGCCTTAATTCTTCCCATTTAGCTCTTGATCCCTGACAGTTCCACTGGAGAAAATGAATGAATTTTACTTTCCTTTAGAGGCTGTTAAATTAGAGCCTCTTTTAAGAGCTTTCAGCTTACAATCTTGCTCTTTTTTCCTGGAAGGAGACCGATTGTTTAAGGCTGCCTTCCTTTTCAGAGGGTTATCAGTCTCAGGAACAGCAGACAAAGCTGATGTTGCCTGAGGAGTGGTGTGAGGATCGGATATTGGTGCATCCTCCAAAGCATTTACAGGTGGTACAGCCTCCAGAGAGGCGGGAGTACCAGAAATCACTGGCTCTGCCTCCATAGAA